>NC_133618.1:598169774-598407274 GCF_048593235.1 Sminthopsis crassicaudata
CACAATACTTTTGTTGTATAAATTTCTTTCCTAGCTCTGCTCACTTTACCTTTCATCAAGTTTTCCCAGGTTTCTCTGAAACCATCTCTTTCATCATGTCTTACAGGACAATTGTGTTCCATTACATCCATATGCTATAAATTGTTCTGCCATTTCCCAATGGATGGGCACCTTTTAGTTTTTGTCAAGTTGAACTCCTACATCTACATCATTTGCTGCCATGAAGAGAGATGCTATATACATATATATATATATATATATATATATATATATATATATATATATATATATATATATTAATATAAATGGGTTCTTTTCCTATTTCTTTGGTCTTTAGTGGAATAGACTTAGTAGTGATATTTATGTATAAGTTTAACAGATTTTTGAGCATAATTCCAAATTGTTTTCCAAAATGACTGGACCAAGTTCATTTGTTGAGTTTTCTTTTAAGTGTTTCATTAGAATAGAGATAAGATTAGAACTATAACTTCTCTGGGAGCAGACAGGGATGAGTAAACTCCCTCTATCAATGTAGGCCAGAATTTTTCTCTATAATTTAGTGAGTTGCTTGGTACATTGGTGGGTTAAGTTAGCTCAGGATTACAAAGTTAGTATGTGTCAGAGGTAGTCCTTGAACCCTGGCCACTCTAGCTCCACTATATCATGCTGCCTCCATCTTTATAATAATGTCACAGAAGTCTTTATGCAGTTTAATACTTTAATAGGTTAGAACTGCCCAGAGATTTTTGGGATACCCTATATTTTATTGAATATCAAAGTTAGATTTAGATAACACTGTGAAATTTACTAAATGTGAAAAATCATTTAATAAGGAGGCAGGAGACTTGGGTTCTTTCATTGCCACCAATTACCCACATGGCCATTGGATAAAGTTCCATATCTCTTTTTATATAAGATTGGGGGTGGAGATGGGGACAATAAAATAGATGATAATAAATGCCCCTTCCAGCTCTATGATTCTATGACAATGGATTTGGAGAATGTTGCCAACCTTTCCTCAGTTTCTAATGCTGATTTATTTTCCATGTCATGCTAACTATTTAGGGGTGTACTAAAAGCCACCCTTTTTCTTTCTGTACACAGTCATTTAAATATGTCACTTTCTATAGGTATAACTAATAGTGGGACAAAAACTATAATGGAAATCCTAACTATCATAAGTATCATGGGAATTGGCCCAAATCTATATGTTCAGTCTTTTCCATGAGCTCTAATAACAAGTCACAAACTGTGGACTGCACATTTCAAACTATTTCCCATAAGCATTTCAAATTCAATATACCTAAAACAGAACCTATTAACGCTTCCCCCTCCCTTCCCCAACACTCTTCTCTTCTGAATTTACTCTTACTGTTGAACACATAAACGTTCTCTAAGTTATCTGGTTCACAATCTCCTTTCCTTCAATTCCTCATTCTCACTGATTTTACATCCAATCTATTGCCAGAATTATTTACCAATCTCTCTCTGTCTCTTTCTCTCTCTCTTTCTCTCTTTCTTACACACACATATTCATATATACACTTCATACGTTGTATTTGTACATATACATACATACATACATACTAGTATACATACAGATATTCCTCCTCTTTTCCATTTATCTAGTCATCCCCCAGGTTCAGGTTCTTACTGTCTTTTAAACTATAGGAATAGCCTCTCTTTAAGTTTCCCTACTTAAAGACTTTTCCCACTCTATCCCTTCCCACACAGAGCTGTCAAAGTGATTTTCCTAAAGTACAGGCCTGATTATACCCCACTGCCTCTATTTCAGAAATTTTAATAGCCCTTTGTTGACTCTGGGATCAAAAAGAAATTTTTCAATTTGATATTTAAATCTCTCTATAGCCTGGACCCTTCCAATCTTTCCATTCCTCTTGTATTGTGTATTCCTACACACGGTGATCCAACTACATTTGCACACAGAATATATCTTTCTTCATATCTTTTCACCATTTCCCCATCATCTTGACTCTGTCTCTTGGAATCCTTGTCAATCTTTCAATCATTTAGCTGAATGGCCACTCTTGTTTACAATAGAATCAGGGCTTGAATTATCTGGAAGTAGAATATGGAAGGAAGATGAGATTGCCTGCTATTACTTTTATATCATTCATTTTTGAAGATTGAAATCCATTCTATCACTTTTAGAAGCTCAAAAGTATCCCCCAAATGGTAATTCAAACATTCAACATCTAGGAAATGTCAGAGAGAATATCTGTGCTTGGCCATGTCATTAGCACTCTTGCCACTATACTTCTGTCATTTGATATCTCTTCTTTCTCAATTTATCTTGCATTTTCTTATCTGTTTATATGTTATATCTGTCAATAGAATGTAAACTCCATTAGAGTTGGGACTGTACTTTATCTTGTCTTTTATGCCTATTCCTAGCACAGTATTCTACACACAGAATGGATTTCATAAATGTAAAGGGCTAGAACTGAGCAGATGCACTTAATGTAAGATAACCTAGCTCTTAAGGCTAATTACCAATTGGACAATTCTCTATTAACATATACATGGAGAATGACCCTACTCAACTCTATGCTGGGTGTGGACAAAGAAGGGGAAGAGAGATCAGAGGGTGGAGTAGGAAAAGCAGGATCAGTCTTTGGCTATGGAAAGAGAAAAAGGAGGTGTGTAGATTTCTATATCTAATCCCCTGATGGAGACCCCAGAAGACCAAGAATAAAGACTTTTTGCTTATCCTGACTCTGGCTGATTCTAAGATATCCAGGGTACTAACATAATTACAACACATATTGTTGAATTTCACTGTGTATGTTCAGATTTGGGGCAAAGGGACACATAGATTTTGCCCCAACACATTCACACGCACATATACAAACACATGTAGACACCCAAATGTACTTTAAGCACTGACAAAAATCAAAGTTTAAGGATAGATAAATAATAGTTTCATATCAGGAAACAAGATTGGGCAGGAATGTCCCACATAGGTATTGTACTTTATACAAACACTATGAATAAACTGGAACCTCTTTATTCATAGAACAAGTTTATTGTTGACTATTGATGATGGGGCACCATTTAAAACTTACAGCCATATGCAGACTAAAACAACTTTGCCTGGAAAATGCAGATGTTCAGACCTGTAGTCAGAGGACAAGAAACTAGATTCATTGTGATTAACAATAGCAGTAGTAACAAAAGCATAACTTATTAGAGAAAATACAAGCATGCAATGGTAGATGTTAGAATAAAAGTAATAGCAAGCACAAAATATAGGATGTCAGTAACTTTAGAAGTCCATGTCTGTGTTTCTTTTATTCTAGAAGCTTAAGGAAGTGCTCTGAGAAGAACCAGCACCAGAATCTTTAAAAAAGTTCAAGTACTTTCCTTTTTAAGTAACTACATTTCAGAGCAGAGAAGAGCCTTAGAAATTATCTCGTCCAGGCTTTCAGATGAAAAAACTGAGGGCCAAAGTTATACAGACAATTACTAATGGAAGATGGATTTAAATTTAAGCATAATTCTGAACTACACAAAATTTCTACTCTTTTAAGACCTAGCATTAGTCACAAAAGAAAGACAGTTTTTATTCATTAGAATTAAAAATAAATTTCTTAATTAAGAAAAATTATAACATTTATAGAAAATAAATTTTGGTATCATCACATAGTTTTAAACTGATTTGAAATTAATCTAGTCTAATCATCTCATTTTACACTTAGGGAAACTGAGTCACAGACAAGCTAAGTGTTTTGCCAACAGATAAATAACTAATTAGTAGTGGTGCCAGAATTGGAACCCATAATTCCAGATTGTTGTTCCATCTGTTACACTGTGTTTTCACAGTACAAGATTGACACAAATGAGATTTCACTGTTAAGTAATTGTCTATTTACAAGTTGAAATTAAGTTACAAGAGATGCATCTATATAAATCTCTTACCAGGGGAGAACCATTTTGAGAACTTTATCATGAAATTCTGCAAAAAAGATCATAAAAGAGAAGAATCATTTAGAACATTTTTTAAAGGCCAAATGAATCTGTACCTACACTAAACTGGAGAACTTATGCTTGCTTGCTTCCTAGTTATAATATCTATCTGCCACTCCATGATATCTAACATAAATTATTATGACCTCAGAATTTCTTTTGTAAATCATTTGAAAACACACCAATCTTTACTGTCTGAAAATTCACCCTGAGAGTTGGCTGAAATTCTCCGTATTCCTTTAGGATTTCATCAAACCTCTTCAGTGTTGAATGTCAATAGTGAAAGAGTGCTAGGTGTAAGACACTTATACTTCTCTATAGCATAATGACTAGATTACAGATACACCAAGCTGGAACATCTGCAGGAAATTATATAGTTGGGATTGGGAGGAAGGAGGATAGAAATGTATATTTAATAAGCACTAGCAATCTGATACGACTGCTAATTAAGAATGGTTACTGGAATTCTACAGAAATAGAATTATCAGTGCATTATTTGAAGCCTCTGGAGAAGTTGAACATGGAACTAGAATATGGTCTATTCCTCCTTCACATTGGCTGATTCCTCCCAGAACCTATTTTATGGAACACCCAAGTTTACCATATTTTAATTCTTTTTTAGGTTATGATCCTGTCTGGATTTTCCCTATCATGTAGCTGTGCTTGATGATATCTTTTATCTTTCCATCATCTCTTTTTTTTACTTTTGCTTTTTGCATTGCTTTCCCTCATAAATATCTAAGCTTCTTGAGGGCAGAGACTTTTAGACTGCATTTGTATTCTTGGAGTTTAGCTCAATGACTAGATATGGCATAAAAAGCACTTAATAAATGCTTGTTAACTGAAGTCTTCTATTTTTTTTCCTTGTGGAGAGAACTTCTGGCAAATCCCACTACTATTATATCTCCTTGGGCCCATGGGAATAGCTGATCAGTACAACCAGAATTTGGGAAAAGAATCAGTATTGTACCCAGTTTAGTTGGTATAGCAGGAATACAGATAACTTTACTGAATCCTTTTCTTATCTTGCCTACCTTCTTTTCTTTTCCCTGGGAATAAAATGCCTGGGAAACACAACCTGTATCACTCGTTCCATTGTTTTTAACCAACCTAAGGCTCAAGAAGATTGGATATCTTCTCCAACATCATTCTGCTAGAAAATGACTGCCAAGACTCAACTGAAGATTTTTTTGAACATCAAATACAGTAGATATTTAACAATGATAGACAATATTCGGGTAGGAGGTAACTATGAGTGTTGAGGGGCAACAAGAAGAAAATCGGAATGAGAGGACAGGAGAAAACAAGGAAAGGAAGAAAGTAGAAAAATAGATAAAGAGGAAGAAAAAGATAACAATGAGTAAAGACTAATCAGAAAGGGAAATGGTGAATTTAGTGGAGAATAGCAAAGTATATCACAATTGCCTTAGTTGCTATTCATTGAAATCTTTAAAATTAAACAAATGAGGCCCAGATAGATTAAAAAAACTTTTTCAACACCACAAGGCAGTAAATAGCAATACAGTATATTTCTCAGACCACTATACTGTGATCCATTTTAATTTGTGGGTGAGCTTTCATGTTTTCATGATATCTGCCTTCCATATAGTCAAGCTCTGCAATAAGTTTTTCTCACACTAGTTTCTCATATTACATTGCCTCTCATAATTCTAGCCCCAAAATATCCATGAGGTGAATAGTGCAAATACTATATTTTCTCCATTTTACAAGTGGGCAGACTCAGGTTTGGGAAGCTTATGATTTACCTATAGTCACATAGCTAATGAATGGCAGGGCTGCAGTCTGAATCCAGGTCTTCTGATTCAAGTTTTTTTGTTGTCAAGTCTAGCTCATATTCTATTATTAATATTCTATTAGATTGGGTTAAGACACAAATTATGGGAAATAGCTGAAATCTACAATAACTAAAAATCTGCAAAGCAGTTTTTGCATCTTTCGACTTATGTGAGACTTGCAAGTGCGATTATGTAGGGGAAGGTATTCTTCTCTTTATTTCAACATATGAGGAAAGAGAGAAATGAAATGATTTATGCAGAGTCTTCCAGATGCAAGATTTTTTTTAGAAATTTCTTTCTATGAGTTTTGTTTTTAAACCAGTCATTTCCAGATATTCTGGTTAATTCTCACCTCAATCGGGAGACTCTCTCATTCCACTTTGCCAGGTTTCAACTTTGGAACAAGATGCTCCAGTGCTAGGTTCCTCTTGCACTTACTCTGGCTCCCCACTTCCTTCTTCCAAAACTGTAAGCTCCTTGTGGGAAGGAACTGCCTTTCTTTTTATTAACTATCTCTAGTCTTTAGCATTGTGCTCAGCACATAGGAGCTTAATAAATGTTTATTAGATTGGATTGGAAGTGTTGGTAAACTATCTTTAAGCGAATTATGAGATTAGAGGGAAGCACAAATTCAATCTGCATTATCAACATTTTCTTCTTTACTTTAAGTCTAGACAATCAACAAAACAATATATAAAGCCCTAATTTATAGACTTTGCTGATTTCTGGGGTGTGAATGGTCACACTGAAAATTTAACAATCAGCTCTAGAGAGCTGAGAAGTTTAAGATGATTCCAGCACACTTTGTCTCTATACTCACTGCCAAGTGGGCTATTAAAAAATACAGTTGTAACAGTATATGAAACATTCCACACCCACAGTACCTCATCTTTTCAATAGAAGGAGAGAGACTTTTTTTCTCATCTAATCTCTGGGGTCAAGATTGGTCATTGCAATTAAACAAATATTTTTATTTATGTCACTGTGATCACCATGTAAATCATTCTTTTGATCTTATTCATTTTGTTCTTTATCCCCTCATCCAAGTCATCTCATGCTTCTCAGAGATATGATTCAAATTCAGAATTTCCTAATTCTAATTTCATCACTCATTCCACTGCCTCATATTGTCCTTTCAGAATAACATGGATTACAATTTCACTTTATAACATTATTTTTATTATTTCATGCAAGACATCACCTATTTTGGTCATTGCCCTACATTTTCTTATTACATCGGTTAATGACCAAGTTCCTCCAAACTGAAGATATCACCCATGTTGAAGGCTTTCCAAATGACATGGCTGGATTAAGGATATAGATAGGTCACAGAAGCCCAGGATTTGGCTTCTTTGTGATTTACTCTAAGCTAGTTTGATTTCCTTTATAAACTCTTAAACAAGAGAAGGGACTGCTATCATAACAGTCCTGCCAACTTGTTGATGAATTTAATGGTTCCCAGTTTCACAGCTGAAGTTCTTCACTCCAGTTCAATATCCTCAGGCAAAACAGAGCCAGTGTTTTATAGATGTTATGAAACTCTGTATTCCAGTAAAGCAAGAGTTTTCTATGATTCCTTAAAGATTGCCAAAGGAACATGTTTGTTAGCTCTGGAACTGGTGATAAAAAGAGACCAGACATTAATCAGATACACCTGTTCCTTGGTCAACTCTGGGTGGCTAAAAGATGAGCATATAGATTGAGGAAAGGCAAAGCTATTTGATTTGAGAGGCAGGGAGTGGGGTTTCTGGAGAAAAAGTTCTGGGAAAAATAATTCAATTTTCTTTTGAGCTTTCCTTTAAGCTCTTTGTTCTTCCATCCCACTCTAAGAATGAGGATAGAGTTCCCATGGACCATATATGGCTCTCAATCAACATATAGAAAGGTCCTGACTTATACTAGCAGGGGATAAAGAACTAGTCAGGATTTATGTCACAATATCCATCAAATGAGTGCTTAATATCTTTACATTGCCACTGATTTTTACTTTTTATCTACTTTGTATCTTTCTATGAAGACTTCACCAATTATATAAGCCACTGGAGCCATCTCCAGTAACATGATTTTATACCTAAATTATATACTACAGAACACTAAGCTGATGAAAATAAAACATAATTAAAACTTCATATTAAGAACTACTTCCCCTAAATCCATTCTTGTTCAAGATACCCCAATTTTAATTTTATACATCTTCTAGATGAAATATTCATTTACTGATTTTTTTTTACTGGTGTCACAATCTATCAATGACCAAGCTGATTAGATCTTTTTTTTTTTCTTTTTTTATTATAGTTTTTTTTTATTTACAACATATATGCATGGGTAGTTTTTCAGCATTGACAATTGCAAAACCTTTTGTTCTAACTTTTCTCCTGCTTCCCCCCACCCATTCCTCCAGATGGCAGGTTGACATGTTAAATTTGTTAAATTATAAGTTAAATACAATATATGTATACATGTCCATACAGTTATTTTGCTGTACAAAAATAATCGGACTTTGAAATAGTGTACAATTAGCCTGTGAAGGAAATCAAAAATGCAGGTGGACAAAAATAGAGGGATTGAGAATTCTATACAGAGGTTCATACTCATTTCCCAGAGTTCTTTCACTAGCTGTAGCTGGTTCAATTCATTACTGCTCTATTGGAACTGATTTGGTTCATCTCATTGTTGAAGAGGGCCACATCCATCAGAATTGGTCAGCTGATTAGATATTTTGCCCTATATTCTGAGAATATGGCTCCTCGACAACCACTTTCCACCACATCTTTCCTCCCCTGAGGACTCATTGTTAAGTCTACTTAGAACTATCTTAGACTGCATCCCTTCTGTTGCAAACCATGCTCTTGTCCATGATTGTCCCATGGCCTGATTCAGATAGGACACTGTGGGATATCAGTCTGTCTAATTCTGAGCTGGGCCTACTGCCTCATTCATTGTGGTTGCTCAGTTAGTATGAAAAGTTAATAATTGCTTTTCAATATTGCACTTCAGTGACAGGATAAGTTTGGAAATGGCTCCTCAAAAACAAGAGTCTCTAAAGCCAAATGTTGAGTGATGACTTCACTGGGGAACTTACTCTGTGTCTCTGCTTTTTGGAAAAGGGGGGTTGCAGTTACACAAGCTGCTTATTATGACCTGGGAGCCTGGCTTCCTGACAGTGAGTTGTAGATGTGCCATGCAGACCACATCTGTTTGTAAATCATGAAGAGTAATAGAGTTGTTTTTTTTAAAGGATGGAAAAACAAACACTTCAGGCAAGTGAGATTTTGTAGCTGTTGCAGTTGTTTTTTTTTTGAGCGCTTGCTTTTTAAGAACCATTCCAAAGTAGTTGTATACAGGGTTGGGAGCTGGAATCTGAGAATGTTGCCTTCAGAGTAGAACGTAGGAAAATATGAATTAGAACTTGTTAGTGAATGGACAGCTTCTCTTTTTTTTGGCTCTGCTGTGGCCCTTATAGAGGGGAAAATTGCCAAATCTGCTTTTTACCCCAAATTCTCCAATTAAATACTAAAAATGTTTATGAGAGAAGTAGACCTTTCACCTCCTAATGATGAATGAGAGAAATACCAAACTTATTGTATTAGGAAAGTCCTTTAGACTCTCCAAATGAGCAGATAGTGGGATTTGGGAGGAGATCCATAAAAGTTAGAAGGTTATATTAAGAATGTTAATTTTCCCAAAAGATCTGAATCTTCAAGGTCTGAATTATTTCTGTTTTCCTCTTAATCCAATTGCACAATATTTACCTCAGAAAAAAAAGTTAGTCTCTGTAGACATGGTTATACTTGGGAAATAATCAGTGAACCCCAATGAGTAACTGTCAATCAATCAATAAGCATTTATGAAATTTTAGGCACTAAGCTAGGCAAAGAGATTACAAAGAGAAAGTGAATAGGTTTCTACTATCAAGGAACTAATTTCTCTCAGGAGAACCAGCAGATACCACTTTGCATTATTAGTTGTCTTTCATTCTCAAAGAGGATCTTGAAAATGAGAGTTCTTGAGAGCTCTTGAAAGGATCCTTTTATCCCCTTTTCAGAGCACTTGCCATGTGCAAGTTCTCCATAAAATAGTCTTTTAGGCAAAGTGTACATTAGATGTTCAAAAAATATAGTCAGACTTTCAGGGTGGCAATCTCTGAAATAGAGTTTGAATGCTTGGGAATTTGTTCAAGAAATGCCCTCAAGTTTGGTATCTCATCCTGCCAGGTGATCTGCAGACATTTGAAATCCTTCCTAAGACAATTGAAATGGAAGCGATTCAGTTTTCTGGCATAGTGTTGGTGTACCATCCAGGTTCCACAGAAATACAACAATGATTTCAGCACAATAGGCCTGGAGATCTTTAGTATGGTAGGCAGCCCAATACCTCTTCTCTCCTCCACTTTCCTTCAGAGTCTTCCAAACACTGAGCTAGCTCTGGCAATATGTATGTGAATGAACCTCATTATCATTGTGTACTTCCCTGGAAAGGGTATTGTCAAGGTAAATGAACCTATCCACAGTATTCAAAACGTCTCCGTAATAGGCTGATTCTTCATCTGGCTGATGGTCATCCATCTGAGAGTCAGTCTAGCTTCTGACAGGGCCAAGGAATGGTAGAAACTATTTTGCGTAATAAATAAATTAAAATATATACAAAGGAAATACAAAGAAATTGGAGAGAATACCTCAGGTAGAAGTTTGCATTTAAATTTTAAAGGGAACAAAATTCTAATTAGGCAGAGTCTAGAAAGGAGTGTATTCTGAGCATGAGGGACACCTTTCACAAATATAAAGAGCCAGGAGATGGGATGTAGTACGCATGAGTCAGCAAATAGATTAGTTAGTTGTGGTATAGAAGACATAAAGAAGAGGAAGGCCTATAAAGATGGGAAGAAGTTGCTAAAAGAAGAGTTTGTATGTTTCTATTTTAACCAAAAATCAAATAGGGAAGCACTGGCTGGAGACTTTGTGGTGGTGGTGGTTGTTATAGGAGGATTATAACATCATCAGAATTGTTGTAGGAATAATACTTTGACAGCTATGTGCCAAGTGGATTTGAAGTGGGAGGGACTGGATGCAGAAAGACCAGTTAGATTATTGGCAAGTGAAAGAAGTTAAATTAGGGTGCCAGCCATGTAACTAAAAAGAAGAGAATGGATGAAACAAATGTTGTGAAGGGACAATCAAAAGAATTGTCAACTGCCTGGTTGTAGGGTGTTAGTAAGAGTTTAGAGATAAGGATAGTTCTGAGATTAAGAAGTGGGTGATTGAAAGAATGGTCATATGTTCAACAGAAATAAAGAAAATAGTATCTACCATTCCTTGGCCCTGTAGGTGGAATGATCAGTTTGAGATGCCTATAGGACATCCAAGGAGAAATGAACAACAGACAATGGGCAATGCTAGACAAATTGTAAGAGATTGAGAAGTGGGAGGAGAATAGGTATAACCAAAGGATGTGGAAAAATTTTTCTAAGATTTTTTTCTTGTAAAGAGGGGCAGAAAAAAGATTAAGGTGGTGTGAGGGTTCAGGGAAGATGTTATTTTTTAAAATTTTGTTTTAAAGATGGAAAGCTCCTTCAGTAAGAACAAAAGGCAACAGTGAAAAACTAGTAGATAAGTAGTTATTGATGGTGATGGTGGGGGTGGAGGTGGGGTTAGTGAGGGATATAGGGATGGAGTCAGTTTTCCATTAGAGATAGATGGGATAGGATGGAAATTACAAAAATGTTGTCTTTAATGCATACCTTTTGTACATCCAAAATGTGCCTCCAAATCTAGTCTCCATGGTGATTATCTAGATTCTCATAATTTTTACTTTCCCAACTCTATACCTCTATACTTCCAGTTTCTATTACTTTTTGGTAAGTCCTTTTCATTCACTGCAAATTAAATTGCAGTGCCTTTGGGTGCAACAAATTCAATAACCAAAATAAAACATTTGTGTTTGTATGTGTGATTTTATGATTTTAAGAACATGTAAAGAAGCACATGGTGGCAAGGCTATAAAGCAAACTTTCCAAAAAGAAAGCAGAGCAGCTCTATATCTAGTCATGGGGTATAATAGTTACAGAAAGTTGCAGCTCTAATTTGCTGTATCTTTTTATATATTTTTTTCTTTCTAAAGTAGATCATAAAAAAGTTGTATAAATCACTGTTGCGAGCATACGTGTTTTCCATTATTGTGACAAAAAAACAAGTAGATGTGGGAATACTTGAATGAATCATGTTCATAGAACATTATTTCTCTGTGGCTACTGCTAATGTGTATAGATTTTTCTAACATTGTTATATATGGTATTCTGATAAAAATGAGGGTATTCTGTCTTCAGTCAGACCCTATGAGCTGTTGATTTTTGTGGTTGGAGAATCATACTCATATGTAACAAGAATTATAGCTATGTTCTATTTCCTCAGCCATGGGCTCTGTTTCTTGGAAAACTCCATTCAAATCTATAGATTTCTTAAGCATATAAAGAGTAAAAGGAGAGGGTGCAATTTATTTGATTTGGTACGTAAACTTTAGAAATAATTGAGGAATGAAAAAAGAAAAAACAATGGCATCACATGGGGAAAAAAACCATTTCCACAATGAAGCTATGATATTGAGAGTGCATCTTTGGGCAGGAGAAATCTCATAAAGCAAAGAGAGAAGCAAGAGAAAAGCAGCCAATAATAAGAAAAATCAGTGAAACTAAATTGGCATTTAAATCCAGCTTTCCAATGACTGGGCTGCCTTTGGGAGGGAGCCAGAAACCAGCCTTGCCACTCTAAAATCAGTTCTCCCCCAAACCTTCATGGTCATAAGTAGAATCACACTGAGAAATGTTATCTTTCTTTTGGAGGGACTCATTGATCAGCAGACTGGCTAGGTACTCATATTGTTTCACGGAAATCCTGGGATTAGGGTCTGTTTATAGATTGGGCTGCCAAGGTTTAGGAGGATCTATGGGTAAACAGTCCACATTTTAATTGTTTTAATATATTTTTATGACAATCCTTTTGATTCTGAGTATAACTTGCATGCCATTAAACCTACTCTTTTTGTGATTGGCTTCATTTTGCTGTAATTATGTAATCAGAGTCCATTAAAATACAACATAGAGCGACAGAGTTTTCCCAGTGAGTGAGGGCTTGAGGCAAGAGTTAAACTGACAAAAACCACATAGCCAAAACCCTTACTCTAATGAAAGGAATAATAAATGACATCTGCATGTGTGTGTGTGTCTGTGTGTGTCTGTGTGGTGTATGTATGTATATGTAGGTGAAGATTATGGCAAGATAGGGAACAGAGAAATCACTTTCTTGAGAGCCACAAAATTTGCCAATTCCCCTAAATGTTTGGAAGTTTTGAGTGGAACATCCCTTCTATGAGAATTTTGGATTGCCAACACTTGATTCATCCTTGGAAAGGGTCAAGAATCTAATTGGACATCAATGGCACCTGGTGGATTAAATATAGGAAAGTATAACTTCAGGAGGCTTTAGATATCAGCATTCATTAGTAACTAAGGTCTAGAAATTTCAAATAATTCACATAAGCTAATATAGTGAATTAGTGGTAGTCAGGACTTCTAGAGAAACTCATAGATGTTTTCAATGTGGAAAAGTTGGACATCTAAGAGCTCAATGTAGACGTGGAGATAGAGTGAGAAGACAGGGTGAGAGGAGACCTAAAACTCCATGTCCAAAATGTCACAAGGGCTTCCACTGGGCCTCTGAATGTAGATTGTTCCAGGGAAATGAGAGGCGAAGCACAGCTCTAAGAACGCAATCAAAAGATAGGTGGGGCATGATGGCAGCTGAGGTTACATCCAAAGAGCCTTTAGAAGGTCAGGACTCTGATGTGATCTATCAGCCAAAAAATAATCACATAGAAGAAAGGGATTACCTGATCAGTCAGCCAAAAGGCAATCAGATTGCAGAAATGGATTACACTTGGGAAGAATACAGGCCTTTTAAACCAACAGGGCAGTATCCTGTGCAAACAGCTTCAATGTAATTGCAGGATGACAAGAAGAGATTTAGAAAGTGGTAAATAGGAGGAAATTAGATAAGTTAACTGCCTGGGAGAGAGGGTTTGCTTGTATTTTAACAGAGAGAAGGAAACGGGTGGCAACAAGCACCTGGAGAGAGACAGAAAAAGAGAAAAAGCTCAAAACAAAGGAGAAGATCTAAAAAAACATCTGACACTGAAAGATCATGGCTTATAAGAAGACTGTTAAAAGGACTTGAAAACCAGCAGAGATCATTGGATTCCTTGAGATTAAAAATTGTTGATGAAGACTATTGTAGGACTTTAAAATTTGCAGGAATTATTGGATTTCTGGCACATGAACTAATGGACAATGGACTTATGGACATGTATAAATGCTCAATTTATGATTATTTGATCATGTTATTTGTTACATCACTTCTAGCATGTGTTATGTTACTATGTATTTATGTAATTTATGTAATTATGTGTAACACCTCCCATATTGATGGATTTATGTTTCAAGGTCATGACCACCCTATGTTCTAAATCAAAAGAAAAGGAGAGATGTTAGGATTATAAGATGTTAACTAAGGTTGTCTAAACAATTCTCTAGCTCAGAGTTCATACCTTTAGTTCAAACCTTTAAAAGGAGTTTACACCTTTAGACTTTTGAAAAGGAGTTTACACATTTAAAGGAATTTAGACCTTAAAAAGAACCAAGTTCATTGGCTATAGGAGTTCTCACAAGTCCATTCTCTGCCAGGATAAAAGAAGGCAACATTGAGTCTGAAGAGCAGTCTAGACTGTGACATTGATTTGGGACGGCAGTCTGGATTGTCAAAGAGAAGACGTCCCATGGATTCGCAAGTCCAGCAATCCCACACTTTTGGAGGGGAAGGTTCCAGAAGCCTGCCAACAAACCTGCTCACAGAGGAAAAGATTCACAAAGAAAAGAATCCTCCTCCCAGAGAAGGATTATAACTGAGAGACGACAGAACTTTACACTGTTCTGCCAAAAGAAAAAGAGGAGGTTAGGAATTCTTATTATCTCCCCATTGTTCAGGAGGACAGAGCCCATCAAGGAAAGTCTGCCACAGAAATAAAGTGATGGGGTAGGCAAGGAATGATAGCCTAAGCACAGGGGAAAATTTGTCTGCACAACTGATAGAGTAGTTGGCCAAGTATGACTTCTGAAGTCATATATCTGAAGGAAGGGGATGTGAACTTGTATAGAATGAAAGAATATTGGCTAATGATATGTTAAGATGACAAGAGAGGTAGTATTAGCGACAAATCCTGCAAATGGCTTGTGAGAAGAGTGGGATACAACTCATCTTTCCATCTTCCTATTGATTACCCTTTATGAGGATACCATGGAGTATTGGGCTTATAGCTCCAACTTTGGAAACCATTGCTCAAGACTTTTAGTGTAGTATATTTTCCATTTTACTATGCTTGGAAGAAATGTATTGCCTTTTTAAAGCTTGAGATGATAAATGAGAGCTGATGGTCTAACAATATAAGGAATTCCAATAATAAGAATAACGTTCTTTCTTCTTCTGTGTTCATTCCATATATAATTATGAAAGGGGAAAAATTGACTAGAATCAGCTTATTGTCTGTTCTTTTTACAATACTGGTTTTTACCTAAATTCCAAGGTCTGATAATTCCACTGAAGAAAAAAAAATGGCATCCCAGAAGAGGTGTCTTAAGTATTTTTTCATTTTATACGGTTCAACCCATGACCCCATGGAATATAATTCAATTTAATTTAGTTTTACCTTATTGAAAATAAATTTTTATGTATACATATATTGTATTTAACATATACTTTAACATATTTAACATGAATGGGACTACTTGCCATCTAGAGGAAGAGGTGGAGGGAAGAAGGGGAAAAGTTGAAACAGAAATTTTTGCAAGGGACAGTGTTGAAAAATTACCCATCCATATGCTTTGTATATAAAAAGCTATAATAAAAAAAACAACAAAATTTTAAAAAGAAAATAAATTTTGCTTTTATCATTAATTTATGGCATATCCATTTCAGAAAGTATATATTGGTCATTTATCTTTCCATAATTCCCAATTGTTTTCCCAATCAGTTCATAACTCCAGCAGTAGTACATTATTAGGCCTGCCTATTTATAATCTTTCCAATATTGACCAAAGCTATCTTCTGTTTGCCACTTTCCAGGATATGAAGTGAAATCTCAGAATTGTTTTGATTTGCATTTCTCATTGGTGATTTGATTGTTTCTTATGGTAGTCAATAGTTTTCAATTCTTCCTTTGGGAACAATTTGTTCCTATGTTTTTATTCTTATCTCTCCTTGGGAATGGATTTGGTCTCATATTTCTCAAGTTTTCTATACGTTTCAGATAGCAAACCTTTATCATTGATATTTGGAAAATTTTTTCTCTAGTTTACTATTTAGTTTATACTAAATATATTTTAGTTTTCCAAAAACTTTAAAATTTATTATAATCTAAATGATCAATTTGGTCTTTTGCAACCAAATCTATCTCTTCCTTTGTGAATTATTTACCCATTTACTCAATTTGCTTTTCTTTTCATGGTATGACTTTTGATATTCAGATCATGTATCTATTTTTAGTTAGCAGTGGCATAATAGAATATATTGGTCTCAATTTCTGCTGTTTGCTTCCTAATTTTCTCAGTAATTTTTATCAAATATTTTTTCCCTAAGTAATTTAAGTGTGGTGTTACTTAAGCACTGGTTTATTGAGTTCAATGGTTATTCCTTATCTAATTGTTCCATTGATCTATATTTCTTGCTTTTTAAAACCAATACCAAATGGTTTTGGTCATTACTGCTTTATAATATTGTTTTAGAGACAAAAGTTATTCCAACTTCACTCCTACTTTTTAAATGATTTCACTTGTTCTAGATTTTTTTGTTCTTCCAAATGAATTTTGTTTTGTAAAGCTTCATCAAAGAAACTCCTTGAAAGTTTTAGTGTAGCACTAACTCAGTGAAAATCAATTTCAATAACATTGTAATTACTTTATATTGAAACAGCCCTACCAAGAGCAGTAACCAGTATACTAATGATTTATTTTTATTTCTTTAAGCAACATCTTATAAACATGTCTCTATGGGTATTTTGTGTAGTTGAGTTTCATGATTTCCCAGATATGTCGTAGTTATTTTGAATATGATTTCCTTTTATATTATTCTCTCTAGGATTTTGCTAATGCTATATATGAATGGTATTGATTTTTGTAGGTTTCTTTCATAACCAATTACTCTCATAAATAAATTTTGCTTATTAAAGTTATTTTCTTCTTCATTTATATTAATCCCTCAAAGACAGTATAGTATCTTCTGTCAATGATATATTAATATTTATCCTGAGCAGACTATCCATTCTGTGATAACTACCATTCCCAATGTCATTGACTATATAATCATCTTTTGGTGAATGATGAGAACTAGCCAACAGTTAATTCAATCTAAAATTTCTGAGAGTTCTGAATATGAACCAAATCTGAGTGGCCACAAAGGCCAATCATAAGTGTGAGGGGGATAAAATGCAATCCCCAAGTTAGAATCATGTAATCTGGACAATTAGCATTTAGAAAAGTATCTTCACCAGTTTAACTATATACTTCTTAACAATTAGTGCTCAGAAGACTTCACTCATACTTAAAAAGTAACAAGGTTACAGATAAGACCAGACTTCAGAAGTGGAGGTTTTTTTGTTGCATAATCAGGAGCAACACAACCTCTAATCGCATTACTACTTGACTCTTGTCTGTGACCCCCACATGAATACTTGTACTTGAATCAACATGATTAAAAGGCTAATATAATATCAGAAGAAACTTTATAGTCCCAATGACATATATCCTTCATCTGGAAGTACCTAAGGATGATATTAGTAGCTTTTACAGTCTTTGACCTTGATATCAATTTGAGTTCTAGACAACTATAATTCATCTCTACAATAACTCCTATTATCCCACTGAAGAAAAAAGACGTGTATGCATGTATAGGTATATACTCACATACTACAGTGGGTGTTGCTTTCACTATTTTAAGTATGTCGATAATTAAAGATCCTATTGTCATTGTTTTAAACCAAATCATTCATTTAATAATCAAATATTGCTAAATATTGGGAAATGGTCAGGAAAGTCTGATTAACTTTTCAATCCTTAGAATTATCCTGATAAATTTAATACAATTTATAGTAACATTAGCAAGAGCAATTTCAATTGGTGGGTGGAATTAATATTATATGAACCTAACAAGGTAGTAATAGTTAGAGGGTAGATTCTAAGTATGGACTTTGGCCACAAAAAAGGAAAAAAGATAGGGCAGCCATTTGAGGGAATGGCAGGATTAGGTACTTTAACATTTTATATTTGGTAAAGTAGTTCTAATTGTGTAACAAATATTTTTTCTATTGTTAATTTTTCAAATGTGTTATCAATCTCCAATTCAATAAGGCATAGTGAGATATGGAGTTATGTATGGAGTTACAAAATCCTGAGTTTGAAATATTTAAGCACTTAAACAAATTGTGTGAATTTGGACAAATAGCTTAATGTCTTTCATCTTTGGTTGGCTCATCTGCAAAATGGGAATAATAAAAATAGTCCCTCCCTCCAAAGGGTTGTTGTGAGGATCAAATAAGATAATAATTACAAAGGACTTAGTGCAGTCTCTGGCACAAAGTAGATGTTATATAAGTATTAGCTATTATTATTATTATTATTATTTATGTGAAGTTCTTTGCAAACTATACAGTGTTATGTGAATATTAGAACTTATTTATGTTTTGTTTTTTCATACAACCATCATTTCTGACTATACCTCTCTCTTTCTATTTCCCCTTCCTCTACCGCACAAACAGCAAATGAGCCATCTGTTATACACCAATAAAATATTGAAGCAAACCCAAATAGCACACCTCATCTGCCCTTTAACATTACATGTGATAGTTTACATAGATCTTTGGTTGTATCTTCATTTAGGTTCTATCCACTAATTGTGGAGACCCCTAAACCTCTGTCCTGGGCTCTCTTCTCTTTTCCCTTTATATAATTTCACTTGATTATCCCAAGAATCTGATCATAATCCCTATTCAGATGATTCTCAGCTCTATTTATCCAGCCCTACCTTCTTTTTGACCTCCGATCTTTTGAAAAAAATTATATATTTATTTTTATTATTTGGTAATTGACAGTTTTGCAAAAATACTTTTCCTACCTATTTCCTTTTCACAATTAATCCATAAAAACCAAAATATTTTGCATTCATTTAACCTAATAAAAACCCTAAAATTCAAAGATGAATTTTTTCCCTCCAGAACACATTAGTTAAATTTTGTTGCTATTGTTGTTTTTGCTTTGTTTTTGGAGGCAATTAGGGTTAAGTGACTTGCCCAGGGTCCTATAGCTAATCAGTATCTCAGGATGGATTTCAATTCAAGTTCTCTGATTTCAAGTTTGGTGCTCTATCCACTGTGTCATGTAGTAGCCCCACTAACCTCCCTTCTTACATATAATATCCTATTAGCTATCTCCAAGTGGATATCCTTTTTGACATCTTAAACTCAACATAAACTTAACTCATTAGCTTTGTCTTTTTTCCTAACTTCCTTATTACTCTTTAACTCATTTAAATTCTGCATTCAAAAATTCACTTGTTGGGAATTTTCAACAAATTCAAAAAATATATTTCTTATTCTATACCCTGTCAGAAGATGGATAGGAAGTTTCATCATAATTCTTCCAGAATTGAAATCAACTATTAGGTTGTTCAAATTTTTGAAGTCTTTCAAATGTTATTTACTTTTACTATATTATTGCTATTGCATAAATTGTTCAGGTTCTGTTTACTTCCCTTTGCATTGGTACATACAATTCTTCCCAGTTTTTCTGAAACTATTTCCATCTTTATTTCTTATAGCATAATAATACTTTATTACATTCACATACCATAACTTTTTTAGCCATTGCACAATTTTTTTTGCCACCACCAAAAGAGTTGTTATTTGTCACAGGGTATACATAACTCGATAATTTTGGACATAATTACAAGGTCCTTCCCAAAACAGATGGACCCATTCACAGTCACAACAG
Source organism: Sminthopsis crassicaudata (assembly GCF_048593235.1). NCBI lineage: Eukaryota > Metazoa > Chordata > Mammalia > Dasyuromorphia > Dasyuridae > Sminthopsis > Sminthopsis crassicaudata. Next base: position 598,189,641 of record NC_133618.1, read on the forward strand.
CATTTTCCATTTATCTTTTTTAGAGGTCAAAGTTTTTTATTATTTTACATTTCAATATGACCAATTTAGAGCATTTTCTTAAGTACTGCCTTAGCTTTCTTCTGAAAATTACCTGTTTGTATCATCTTACCATTCATCAATTGAGGAACTGATCAGTACATTTTAAAGAAAAATGATAGCTCATTAACATCCAGAATTTCTAGGATATGGGCTACAGACAGGATCCTGTGAAAATTTTTCTTTGGATCCTCCTGACAGTTTTATAATTCTAGATGCTTAATATATTAGACCTGGAAGGGATCTTAGTGATTTAGTCTTCAGTTTGTCTAGGAAAGCTTGAGGCTTCAAAGCAAAGTGATTCCTGGAATCTCATTGTGATTTCTAAAGATACCTGAGACGAAAATGCAGCTTTTCTGCATTCTAGCCCAGTGCTCTTTGCCTATACCCCTTACTAAGAACCCAGCACTACCTCCTCCGTGAAGAAATAGTTTGGTTGAAAAGAATCTAAATCCAGTTGGATGGATAAAGCACCTCATTGTGTCTAACTTACAACATCTTTTACTTTCTAAAGTTTTTGATTTGTTTGCTATTTATATATTGGTTTTATTGAATGTTCTCTTTGTCAGAAGTCATCCCCTGCTGAGGTGCTTCTGAAGTTATTATGGCAATCCGGGGTTAAATAAATACATTAAGGCAATAAACACCGCTTGAAACTGGAGCCAGTCCCAATAATTCAAGCAACTCATATGTCAAACGACTATGCTACTGTGGTTTTAAAATTCATACAAAGATTGATTTCTTTGTTCAGTTCTTTGCTTTGAGAAATTGTGGACTAGTATGAAAGAGCCCACTCCAGATATAACCAATTTTTTTTTTCCCTAGAAGATTTGTGTGATAGTTCTCAAATACCATGCAGCCTAATATGACTTCAAAAATCCAAACCACCATGTTGACATCACCACATAAATATACATTGGAAAGAAACTAGTGATTAAACCACATGTTGGTTATTCTAACTTTTTCAATGCACTGGTCAATCTTCTTTGAGCAAACACATCATCCTGAGGAATATGATCCAGTTGTCCCAGAGGCTTAACTAAAATATGTTAAAGTTTGATATGACTGGATTACTTTCAGGTGTTGGAATTACACCACCTAATAATGCCAATATTGTCTTTATGGGGTCCTCTTTCTGGCCTTAAAATATAATAGCTCTTTCCAAATATAAATTATTTTAGTTGGCCTCTTAGGAGTGGAAAATATAATTTACAAAATATCATTAATGGCTAGACATTAAAGATTTGGTGCATATTTTAAGAAAAACATTAAGCCCCTGCTCTAGGGAGTCTATGGTCAAAATCAGATCTAGGATAATCAGGGATGGTTTGGGTAGAATACTTTATAAAAATTAATAAAAGTGTTAAAGGTTTGTGAGATTGGGAGGGTTGCTCTGTTTAGTTTTGTTTTTTGAGAGAACTTTCCTTTATCTTCATTTATTTTCTCTGAGAGTGTCGAGAAACTGATTGATATTGAGTACAATACTTTGAACTGAATTAACAATTTCTCCAATATCTGGGGAACTTCTCTTTTAATGAAAATAAAATGTTATATGGTAGTACAATATTCTCTTTCTTCAAATCAGATATCAAAAATGTCTTAGAAATGTTAATTCCTATCCTTTCACTTTTAAAAGTACAAAGGGTGAATTATTGATGAACTGCCCTGTCTTATAGAAAATTCAAATAGCTATACAACTACCCAAAGTTTGCAGAGTGAAATAATTCACTCTCAAAAGAAGGAAAATAAATTACTTTGAAAAATTTCTTAAAAACTAGTCAAACAATTTCCCTGTTAAAGGCAAAATATAATAACTTTAGAAAGATATTATAATAATAATAGCTAACATGCAATATATTGCTTTAAAAGTTGCAAAGTGCTTTACATACATTATTTCATTTGATTCTCTAAAATCAGTGCTATTATTACTTTTATATTACAGATGAGGAAACAGACTGAGAGAGCTTAAGTAGTTTTCCCTTAAATAGTTTTCCGTGGTTACAGGAAGTCTTTGAGGTGGGATTTGAATTTGGGATCTTCCTAAAACTAAGCTCTGTGCTTTATGTAGAAATTGAAGTTATATAATGAAATTGATACCAATTAGTTTCAATACAATTTAAAAACAAACCATCCCTCCAATAAAAAACCAAACAACTCTTCCACTATTTCATCCCCTCTTTATTACTTCTCACTTTTTGTCAGTTTACAGATCCTCAAAACATCCAAGTATTTGACTTTCCAGGCCAAAGTGAAGTTTACCTTTGGGGATTTGGCAACCACCTGGAAGCACTCTTTCAGCATTTTCCTGCCAAGTCAGTTACATTTTAAAGACTCATTACAAATAAAAATGATCTGCCCTTTCACTATCCTTATGGGAAAAAAAATTACCTTTCTTCTCAACTACTGTCTCAGATATCCCAAATGAGTCACCTTTCATGAGGATCCTTTCTCCTCAACTTTAGGAGGCTCCTTATATTTAGATAACAAATGGGGAAATAAGGAGGGACACCAGACAGCATTCTTATTTTCCCCCCATGAGAATTTTGCAAAAGAACTATCATAAAAATGTTTTCGGAGATATGTATGACTAAGGAAAATATGTGATCCAGTTATATAATAATAATCAGGTGTACACAGTAGAGAGCCTGCATGTGCCCTTTGGGCTCCATAGATTGTTAGGAGAAAGAAAATAAAGGCTGTAGTATTCTAGGTACACTTCCTATTGTAGATGTATAAGAAGACATAGACAAAGGAGGGTCCCACAAGGTAGGCAGGTTGGTGATGGGCATGAAATCAACATCATTAGAAGGAGTAAGCACATTGATGAAGTCATAAATACATTGAAGTAGAGAAAAGAAGAGGAAAAGAAATAATTCTGATGAACACTTAACAGTCACCCTATAGGACTGTTAGAAGATGATTTAATATATTCCCTTTTGCAACTACACTGAATGGTGGTATGACTGATCAAATGAACAAATAAATGTAAAATCATTTACTATGGGCAAAGTTGTTCATCCTTAGTTTTTTAAGAGAACCAGTGACCTTAGGGAGTAGTCTGGCATGTGAATTGAGTTTAAGTGAGGCAGAATTGCAGTCTCATTCTCTCTTCCACAGTCATCACAGTCCAGGAGCAAGATAAAATTCCAGATGCAAAGAGTTTTTCACTAAATTGATAATGATGCTTCTATCCCATTAGCCAATGTAACAATATTTGTGACATGAAACCATGTTATTTTTCAGGTTTTACATTATCCTCTTGAGATATCTCAGGAAGAGATAATTCAATCTTGCCAATGCTCATAAAAATTATTTGCCACAAAGTAAAGTTGTATATATTAAGACCCTGCAGTAATTTTGCATTTTGTTATCAAAACTTTCAGTTTTCTGAACTCAGCCAGATAAACTTTAACATCCTATATAACACCTACAATGTGCTTGAAGATTTATAGTAACAAATTCCAACATCTTGGCCCCAAGCCTAATCAAACCATGCTACTCTTACTATGTAATATCTCCTTGCATTATCCATTCTCAGAGCAAAGTGCCTCTGATAATGTTGAGAAACTTCACTGATGAAATACCAATGGAATAAAGGAAATTCTCATAAATATAGCTATGGTTGTTTTTCTGTATTTACCAGTATGTGGACCGACATAGAGAAACTTTTTTTTTTCCTTTTGATTCTCTGCCCCTCATTTTAACCTTATGAGGGAGAAAAGTGATTTTAAAATATCATCTGGAATCTTTAAGGAGTCAGGATGTCACTTTTCAAGGAACTGGCTTTTTTAATTGATAAAACAACTATATGATGAGAGGTAGGGAGCTGTGCTGGTTCTAAGGTGATATAAATTCATTTGGAATCATTTAGACCTGCTGTCTGTCTCTCATAATTCTCTCAGAATGAAATCCTATTCCTATTCATACATGGAAGTCTATCATGATCCTTGTTGAGACTTATAGTCCCCACCTTCCCAAACCAAGTTTGAAACATTCAGCCTTGTTGATTTAACATATGGAACTACTCTGGTGGGTTGTCTTTACTATCTTTATGAACAATAAAATTCAACCCTTAGATGATTCCTTGGGTATTTAAATTTGTGGTATGGGCACCCTCTTTTTGTTGCTGTTACAGATGAGATTTTCATTTTCCCTAGTAGAGGTAAAGGCAACATGTGACTAAGAATAGGTGGCTAAGATAGATGTCTCCAGGGTCTATGTACTCCCATATCACACAGTTGGAGAGCAGTGGGATATTTTCCTTGCAATTTCTACAGTCTCTGTAAATCTCAGAACTGGCTGTGAAAATAAAAGCAATCCCATGCAGCTCAAAAAGATTATCTGGAGATTTTCTTCAGTTCTATTTGAAAGAAATGGGCTGCAAATGATCACCTATTTTTTTATTTTTCAACAAACAGAAAGACACTAAGTTATTGCTGTGCAGACACCAGTGTCAGACATAATATTGAAGCCCTCCATTCAGCTGTATTTGTAGATTTGTGGGGAAAGCTTTAGCTTGATCCCTAAACTGGTAGCAAGTAGGTTTGTGATTTGGAAAAAGAATACAGGATTATGTGAAGGATCTATGACTTTGACAGGGTGGCACTCCAAGTGTGAGAACTCTTTCTGTTGATTCTTTCTCCTGCTTTGTTTCTGTACTTAGATAATCTGGTGGTCCCCTCCTTTTGGAAGCTTGCCATATTGGGGACTAGACTTAATGCAGATTTTTTGATGAGTATTAGCCCAACTGAAATCCTGATTTAAAATGACCCAGCATTTTCAGTCTCTCCAGTTATAAGAATTACAGGCATACAATATCAAACCCACTTGACCAAGGTATTAAAATATTACTAGCTTCATCTAACAGTTATAGTGGATTATACTTGATTAACATTGAAGAATATCAAAATTAGACTTTTTTATGAGTTCGAAAATTTGGTATGTTTAGCTCAAAGCAAAAAAGGCTTGGGGTGGACATAGTAGTTTTCTTCAATATGTAAAAGGCTATCACTAAAAAGAGATTAGACTTATTCTGTTTGGGACCAGAGGACAGGACTAAAAACAATGAACACATGTTACAAAGAGGAACATTTTAGAGTTGAAGCCAGAAAATAATTTTTCTTTTACTCCTTTTAACTAGATTTATTTAATATATATTATTTTATTATTATTTTTAACTTACTAGTATTTTTCCAGTTACATGTTAAGATAGTTTTCAACATTCATCTCTGTAATATTTTGAGCTCCAAATTTTCTTCTTCCTCATGTCCCTCTCCCCTTCCCAAGACAGCAAGCCATCTGATATGTTACACATATAAGATCATGTTAAACATTTCCACATTAGTCATGTTATAAAACTTAGAACAAAAAGCAAAGACAAAAAAAAGGGAAAAAAAGAAAAACAAAACAAAATTCAAAATAGCATGTTATGATCTGCATTCAGACTTCATAGTTTTTTTCTCTGAATATGGTCAGCATTTCCCATCTATTTGAATTGTCTTGGTTCATAACATTGCTAAGAAGAACAAAGTCTGTTATAGTGGATCATCACACAATATTGCTGTTACTGTACAATGTCCTCCTGGCTCTGCTCACTTCACTCAGCATCAGTTCATCTTAGTCTTTCCAGGTTTTTCTGAAATCAGATCAATATTTATAGAACAAGAGTACATTAATAAACCACAACTTATTAAGCTACTCCTCAATTTGTGGACACCCCTTGATTTCCAATTCTTTGATACCACATAAAGAGCTGCTATAAATATTCTTGTACATGTGGGTCCTTTCCCCTTTCCCATGATATATTTGGGATACAGGTATAGAAGTGGTATTGCTAGACCAAAGGATATGCACAGTTTTATATCTTTTTGAGCATAGTTCCAAATTCCTCTTCAGATTGATTGGATCATATGCTTTCTAAACATTAAACTATTCATAAGTAGAATTGGCTTCTTTTAGAGTTAGAGAGTTCTTCCTAAAAGGTCTTCAAAAAGAACCTTGATCAATTGTTAAGTATGTTATATTAGGAATTTTTTTCATGTATAACTTAGACTATATGACAACCAAGAGCAGTCAAATTAATCAATCTCCAGTTGCTAATTAAGTATTTTCTAAGACTACTTTTTTAAACCTAGAAGTTAAAAGAGAGAGACAGAGACAGAGAGGAGGAGGAAGATGAAAAAGAAGAAGAAAAAGAAGAGAAGGAGTAGAAGGGGGAGGAAGAAGAAGGGAAATATTCCCCTTTCTCAGATGCTTTATCCTAATAGGGTTAAAATTATTTACAGAGTAAATATATAGACACCAAATAAAAATAAAATCAAAGTAGTTAAATTCAAGGTAGGCAGGAAGGGAGAACATTAGCAATTGTGGAATCAGGATGTTGACAATGTTTTCAGTGCCTTTTAAATGAAGAGAAGAATTCTAAGAGGAAGTGAGTGAGAAAGCAGTCTAGTTTAGGCATTAAAAACAACAATTTCAAAGATATTAAGATGGAAATGGAATGTTGTATTAAGAAAGCCATTTTGGCTAGATTGGAAAATATTAGTAGAGGATTAATGTACAGGACAGCCAGAAAAGTAGATTAGGATTTGAAGGACTTTAAAATCTAAACAAAAGAGTTTACATTTTATACTGGTCATAATTGGGAGTCACTGGAGTTTATTGAGGTAGGATAATGATCTTATCAGTTCTACATTTAAAGAAAATCACCTTGATAGCTTCCTGGAGGACAGACTGGAATAGGCAGAGACTTGAGACAAGGGGACAAAGCAGTAGGTTTTTGTAATAATCTTTTGAGTGTGAACTAAGTGATGCCTGTGTGAGGAAAAGTGTTGGATAGAAATGAAAATGACAAAATTTGGCAACTATTGGGGTGAGAGAAAGGGAGGAGTTAATGATGATGCTGAAGTTATGAATTGGAAAGACCAGAGATATGTTAGGGCCTTCAAAAGAAATAAAGTAGTTTGAAAGAGTAGTTGTCTTTGAGGAAAAGATACTAAGCTCAGCTTTATACATATTTATTTCGAGATATCTCCAGGATATCCAGTTCTAAATATCCAGTAGAAAGGTGATGATCTAATAATGAAGCTAAAGAAAGAGAATAAAAGCTAGATATAAAGATCTGTGAATCATTTGTACAGAGATGGTCATTTAACCTATGAGACTTGATGAGGTCATTGAGATAAAGTATATATAGAGAGGAAAGATGCCTGGGACTAGAAAAAAGCCTTAAGAAATACTTGAAGTTAGGAAAGATGATTTAGATGTATCAGAGAAAGAAAAGTGGGAGGGGTAGAAGAACTTTTAAATTCTGAAATTTGAAAAGATACATTGTTTGGTCTTTAGACTTGTGATTTGTTGGCACATCCTAGCACTTATAATGAGAGCTCTGTACCTAGTAAAAAACTCAATTTAAATATGAAGGTCTAAAGATCTTTTTATCAGACAAATGATTATCTCAAGACGCATATTCTCTATAAAACTTTCCAAGGAGCTTAGTGATAACAGATATCTCAGCCTTACAATTTCTCTTCTCACTTGACCCTAAATTACAAAGAGGTTTTTTACTAAACCAAGAAGACTTTTCATTAGGTAAGAACATCTCTATTGAATCAAACAATCAAAGGCATTAAATTAAATGTAGACAACCTAGTTAATCAAGTTTGGAAAAGAGTAGAATGATTTAAACCATTGGATGAATGAAATGATGTTATGTAGGAAATGAATTGGGATTTGTTGAGGAAACTAAGCAACAGCTTAAAATAAAGTTGCAAATCAGATTAGAAATCATCATTCCAGTGGTTGAACAGCCTAGTGATAGAAGCAATACTAATCAAGCCCCTAAGAGGGAATTGCTAAGGAGGTGGGGAATGAAGGAAGCTTTTTTTCATTTCTTCCTCTGCCTTGACCTGAGAGGGACATTGGCAATTCTAAAAGACTGGAAGATTTTGGATTTCCCAAAGTTATCTTATTATTATCCGGCAAACAGCAGCTGATAATAGTGTCAGAACTGAGGATTAACTAGACTCATGGAGGCAAGCAGATTCAGGATTCTAAAAGGAACCCAACAGAATACTATCACAATACTTAGAAGGAACTTCATAAGCATCCTTCAGAGGGGAGAAAACAATATCTAGACACTAGAATTTTGAATTACTCCTTTACTACATGTGCTTTCTAAGCATCCATTTTTCCCTGAATACTATAAATACTTGTGGAAGCATGTCCCCCAATTTGAAGAACAGGGAGGATGATTTGTACCAGTTGCTCTTACTACATCATGTAGTAAAATACCCATTTCTAAAAGCTACTTAAATCTAATTGATATCCAATGATAATCAGTGGAGGAGGCACATACTAACATATCTGGCTAATCCTAGAACTCTGAGAGGGAGGAGTAGTTGGCCAAACTCTGAAAAGATAACTTGTTAATATAATTCCTCTCACATATCCTTAGTATGCCTGAACAATAACATTGATGGAATTATTGCAAACATCCCAAAGTATCTAGTAAGTTTCTACCAGTCACATTATTCATTAGCCCTTACTGAAAAGTGAGGGAATGGTCTCAGAGGTATTGACAAAGACTTGCTGGCCATCCATCATATTCCAGGAGTCTTTTCTGTCCCAAAGCGCCAGATTGCTCAACCTAAGGGGACATAGATGGCTAAGACTTTTTTTTTAATTAAATTTATAATTATACATTTTTGACAGTATATATGCATGAGTATTTTTTTTATAACATTATCCCTTGTATTCATTTTTCCAGATTTTCCCCTCCCTCCCTCTACTCCCTCCCCTAGATGACAGGCAATCTCATACATTTTACATGTGTTACAGTATAACCTAGATACAATATATGTGTGTAAATACAATTTTCTTGTTGCACGTTAAGTATTGGATTCCGAAGGTATAAGTAACCTGGGTAGATAGACATAAGTGCTAATATTTTACATTCAATTCCCAGTGTTCCTTCTCTGGGTGTAGTTGTTTCTGTCCATCATTGATCAGCTGGAAGTGAGTTGGATCTTCTCTATGTTGAAGATATCCACTTCCATCAGAATACATCTTCATACAGTATTGTTGTTGAAGTGTATAGTGATCTTCTGGTTCTGCTCATTTCACTCAGCATCAGTTCATGCAAGTCTCTCCAAGACTCTCTGAATTCATCCTGGTCATTTCTTACAGAGCAATAATATTGGAATATTAATCCTTCATATACCATAATTTACCCAAGATGGCTAAGACTGTAAATAGAGAAAACAAACACAGGATATATCCCCAATTTCTCTTCAGCTGAAAGGCACAGTTGAGACAAAAGAGAACACACCTGCAGAATTCCCGGATGGCCCCATGTCTATGTCTTTACTATACCAGTATCCTTTCCTCCTTATCTCATTGGTCCCAATCACTCTTCTCTGGCAGCTGAATTGTAGGAGCTAGTGTTCACATCAAGGCACCAGCTCTACAATATGGATTGATCCTGCACTCTAAATGTGGGGAATGATTGCAGCCATCCCTGAACAGTATTTCTCAGCACAACCACACCTGGACATTCCCACCTTTAGTTTCAGCTAGCTTGATTTTCTTACCAAAGAACAATTCATTTACATAAAAAAATTTTAAGCTGCCTTTCCACAGCTATCCACCAATAGAATAGGAGATGATTTTTGCAGAAGAGTGATCATTTAATAAAAACAATCAGGAGAATGGTAACTTTTTGTAGAGTAATTTTAAATTAAAAAATACTTTTCTTCACATCAGGCCTGAGAGGTATGAGTTGCAAGATGAAAAAACTCCTTAAATGATTTCCCCAGATAAAAAGCACCTTGCTATATCTTGCTATGTTATGCAACTTTATTTATATCATAATTGTAATAAGACTTATTGTTAGGATTACTAAGTGAGAACTCGGGTTGTCTGGATAGTTACAAGGTGAGAACTCAGGTTGACTTGATAGAGGGGGCAAGCTCATTGGCTGGGGTGGTTCTTCCCAGAAGCCCTTGCATTATCCCACGCCCATTCTCTGGGAGGATAAAAAGAGACAGCACTGGGCGCAGAGAGCAGATCGGCCTGGAGAAGGATAAGAGCTGGAGGAGATTCAGAGCCAGGATTCAAGAGAAAGACTCTGCATTGCATCAGGCTTGACGGGGCTCTCTGCAGGAAGGGAAGTCACTTCTAAAGACAAGAGTTAACAGCAACTGCCTGGAGACAACGGTTCGTTACAGGAAGAAGAATCTGTCGGAGAGATTTCAGTAGACACAGCAGATCTCTTCCCAGAGAGCGATCCAGCAGTGTCTGGAGACGACAGCACGCTACAACTTATTATAATAAGTCTTATATTATTGTTTGTCATGCCTACTTTCTGTCTTCTATGGAGTTTTTAGTCCACTTAACTTTCAGATCTTTTTCAGATAACCTTCTGTCTGACCATGTCACCCCTTATTATATTTATAATGCTGATTTTAGAAACCCAAGTAAAAGAATTTTATTTACTCCTATTAAAATTTGGCTTATCTTTTATCCAAATTCTAGCTATTTTGAATCCCAACCCCAATGGGTTAGTGACCCATTCTGTTTTTGTTTTATTTACTAACCTGCATAACCTACTATCTCTGCCTCTTTGAAAATCATTGAAAAAAAAGTTAAATGGCATATACTGAAGCATAAAGTCTTACTTACATTGTAGATGTTCAATAAAAGCTATTTGATGGTTGATAGATCAAACTGGGCTGTGAACCGAAGTGTTTCAGGGGAAAACCCATTGAACCTTGTCATTCCTCAATTTAATTTACTTTGAGGTGATTTTGTATAGCTAAAGCTTTCCAATATTTTATGTCAGGAGTATTCTTCTTGATGAAGAAATTTGCTTTCCTATAAATGGTTTCTATTTTGTTAGTTATTACCTACCTTTAGCCATTTCATTTATATAATTTAGGCCTCAAAGCTCAGCCATTTCATTTTCGGTAAAGTTTTTGTTTTTTCCCTTTTTTTCTATACCTATATTACCAGTCTATATATATTAGAGCACAGAACAGTATCAGACAGGTTGATTGGATCATTTTAACAGGACTATAGGATGAGGCTGATGAGAGAGTTAGGGACATAAAACCTATTAAAGGGATCTCAAACAACCTCTATTATTTCCAAGGTTTAAACTCTTTATTTCTATTTTCCAGCTACTGAATTTGATATAGTATTTTTAAAAATGGAAAATAATCACAGGAGAATTTATTTCATTAAATAAATATGGGAATTGTAACTTAAGTGATAGATTAAGTCATTGCTTAGACAGATGGCAAATAAAAGGTAATACAGAAAATGCAACAGAGCAAATATCTTTATAGATAATGAGTGCATGTGCATAACAGGACAATGGCCAATAGGTGCTATATACCCTACAGTGGACAATTTGCCAACTCCTTTCCAGAGGCCACTTTTAACCCTTGATACTCATGAAGGATATTGAGTATTCTTATGGAAGAAAATCCCCGATGAAGTTTTAGAAATTCAAATTCTCTTAGACTTAATTGTTAATTGTATTTCATCACCTCACAAACATTCTTGGTAATGGAAATTTTTAACTGAAGGCCACTGTGAATAAACTCTAGTTAATTAAGGAAATCCTATGATTTAATTGTTGGACAATACAACCTTAAATCTGAGTAAAACAATGGTTTCCCTGACTCAGTGCTGAGTAACTCTTTGCTCCCTATCCTTGGTTTGCTATATTATATGATTTCTACAACTGAGAAGTTTAATTTATGTGGTGAAAAGCATTGCAGCGATATAGAAGTCTGGCAAAGATTTTCCTCAGAGAAACATTCTTGGTAGCAGTGTTTATATATATATATATATATATATATATATATATATATATATATATATGTAGTTTCATTCATTCCAAAGACAAGATTGGTGAGACAATTCCAAATGTTTTGGAAAGATTTCCAATCAATTATTTCAAGAGACTAGAAGTAAATCTTTGGTTTAGAAGTCACAATATTGAGAACTGAAGAGAAACTCTGAAATAAATTAGAACTTGCTTATTTTAAATTGAAGAAAATAAAGTTCAGTTGAGTTATGATTTCTCTGATGTCTATAAAGTCAGGGATAGAATCTATGTCACTTAGTTGCACCTAATCTTAGTCACTGAAGGGGTGCAGCCTCAGTCAAACTGAGATCTGTTGATTTTCCCTTAAAAACCCAGCATCTCCCAGTGCATCCAGGGCTATCTCTAGTCATCCTTATCTAGACCCAGATGGCTCTAATGGGGAAAGTGAGGCAGATGACTTTACACAGTCCTCTCGCTTAAATCCAATTCACATGCATGTCATGGCATCTCTTCCCTGATATCAGGGTCCTCTTTAAGAACAAAGGCTAATCAAAAACAACATTAGACATGCAGCCAAAAATCCATCAGTTTGGCTTTAAAGATATTTTAACCACAATATTGCAACAAAATTGGTTTCCTTTTTAATACTTTGTAGCTTATGCATTTTAAAAAGTATTCTTAGAAAAGGCTCATAGGTTTCCCAAAACTGTCAGAAGGTCCATGATACACAGAAAAACTGCTGCTCTACTTTATTATTAAAATATACATGACATGAGGTTTTAAAAAATATAACAATGGATTTGTGCAGAATATTTAATGGATTTGACTGCAGAAATTGAGTTCAAATAGACAAACATTTTAAGAGTGGCTACTGGGTATATGATTCTGGGGACGGAGAGACAGAAACAAAAAATCCAGTCTCTATGTTCAAGATATTCTATGAGGGTGATATAAATGTGCTCAGATAAATAATAATAAATAAATTAAATAAATAATAATAAATAAAAACAAAATATAGACAGATCATCTGAGAAGATTGTATATATAGCTTATAAAATCATTTGTGGAGTCAGACTAACATCCCTTTTGTTTAATTAGTTAAAAAGCATGATCTTTAAATAAAAATAATATTAGCAGCTAACAGCTATTTTAAGAGGAAGAAAGATATCTTTTCTCAACATTTTTTTAAAATAGTGCAGTGCAATGAAAAATGCATGTTATAAGCTACACATAGCATGCAGAGAGCATAAAATGAAAAGAATATCACATGAAACTACGATCATTTCATTTGGATGTGCTAGCTGGATTTCAAGTATTCATAATCATCTTGTTATTTTTTTCCTTGTATGTTCTGCACTGGTTCACTTTGTAGTGATTTACATTCTCATTTTGAATATCATTTATTTTAGACTTTTCCAGGCATATATCTATCATTATCTATCTTTTTATCTATCTGCCTATCTAAAATTATCTGTTTCTCTATCATCCCCTCTCTTTCTCTATCAGTCCATCTATCATTTGTCTATGTCTATCATTATCTTTTTAGATTGCTACCTATCGTTATTTATTTTTTATATAGTTTTCTATTTATATATCTATCATTATGTCTAGCCAGCTATCATTTGTATGTATTATTACCTATCTATCTATGTATATATCTATTATTATTGCTTTGTCATTATCTATCTATCCATCTATCATTTTGTCTATCATTATCTATCTGTCCTGTCATTATCTTTTTCTATCCATCTGCCTACCTATTGATATATTTTTATTGATCTGTGTATCATTATTTATCTATCTCTGTCACATCTATCTAACATGTTTATATGTACAGAGGAACACTAGGCAAAAGAAGTCTATGAAACAAGTCAAAGTGATAATTCAAGGTCATAATGTAATTTTTTGCACACATACATACACACATATATGCATATGTCAATCTGCATTTTTTAAGTGCACACTATATTTCAGACACTGTATTTGATGTTGAGAATACACAGACAAAAACTAAACCATCCATATGTCTAGTAATTACTTTGAGAAATTGACATTGGTCATGGCAACCTTTCAAATCAGGAGAATTAAATTCTAAGACTGAAAAAAAGAAAAAGAAAACAATATAAGGAAAACCCAGCTGGGATACCATGGCAAAAAAAGAGTATAATTTTAAAATATCAAAAAGAACTACACAATTTGTCATCCTTTTGTGGCATAGTATAGTCAGTACAATCTAGGTTGAAACAACAAGACTTCAGTCTAGCTTCTCAGTTTTTATTCTTTTAAACTGTTATGCTTATAACTATATATTTTATTGACACATCATAGAAAAACCCAGAATACTAATAATGGAATCCTACTTGTTAATAATTGTTTTCAGGAAGATGGTGGAGAAGATACATGCAAATTTCTAAGCTCCCTTCTTCCCTCAATACCAACTAGTTAAATCAGCCTCAAAAATAACACTGGACTGATAAAAACACAAGGATTAGAAGCACAACTTACCAGCGGAAGAGATTCTGGAATTTTGACAGAAAAGGTTGGTTCTGAGGGGAGGAAAAAAAAAAATTAGCACAGACAGAACAAGGGACTGTGCCAAAGGGGCTGGGGAGAACTCTGGGATCAGAGAAGCCACTGAAATAGAAGACTCTGGCATAAACTGATAGTTCTACTCTGCTTATAAAACAGCAGATCAGAAGAGAAATCAAAACCACTTTAAAGCAAAAAGCCAGAAAATATAATCACCCCAAACCAGAAGTGACCTAACACAGATCTCGGCACGGCTGTGCAGCTGCCTGCTGCTGTCCGGGGCTTTTCCTTGGGGCAGTTAAGAACCTGAACAGTGGGGTACACAGCCCAGGGCAGCCTCTAATCCACATAGTGCGGGGCTCAGCCTGAGGCAGTAAAATTCTCCCAGTAGTGAAACTCCAGTAGCAGCACAGAAGTGGAACCTTCACAGCAGGGACTGTCCTTTCCGGGCAGACACTTCCAGTTTGAGTGCATGGGCTTTTCCTGTCAGCTGCTAATATCCATGGCCCCACGGGAGGCTTTGGCTGGGGTTTGTGACGCTTTCACTGTTCAGCCTCTAGTCTCAAGGCAGTTGCTAGTCCATACAGCGGGGATACTTCACTGGGCACTCCTCGCAACGCAGCCGTGCTAACCACCTCTAAGTCATTTCTGGGGAGAGGGGAACTCTCTCCCAGAGCTCTCTCTTAGCCCAGTCACAGGATTGCTCCATTCTATCCCCGTCTGGGAGGAAACTGATAAATTTCCTAACCAAGGGCAGACTCCCCACAGAGTGTTAACAATGAGTAAGAAACTGAAGAGAATGATTGACACCTTCTATACAGAGAAAGAACGGGGAACCAACCCCAAGGAGGCTAACAGCAGACAGTCTCCAGATAACACCTTAAAGGGGAATGATACCTGCCCCCCCCCATCACATAACTCTCTCCTAGAAGAGACTATTAAAAAGTTTGAAGAGTTTGAAGAAAATTTGGGAAAGAAAAGAGAAACCATGATAGAGAATAACAACGTCCTGAAATTTGAGTTGGAAAAAATAAAGAATGCACAGGAGGTGCAGGGAAACAAAATTTGTGAATTAGAAAAGGTTAAAAAATCACAGGAAAGTAGAATTTCTGAACTGGAAAAAAATAAAAAAAATTCCCAAGAATGTAGGATTTGTGATTTGGAAAAAGAAAATAACTCACTAAAAAACAAACAAACAAACAAACAAACAAACAAAAACATTTAGTCAAATGGAAAAAATTCAATAGAGCAAAATAATTCATTTAAAAACTCAGTTGGACATATGCAAAAAGAACTTAAAAAATGTGAATGAAGAAAATAACTCAAAAATCAGGACGGAACAAATAGAAATGAATGATTCTTTGAGAAACCAAGAATCAGTCAAACAAAACAAAAAATATGAAAAGTTGGAGAATAACATCAAATATTTACTGGGAAAATCTATAGACCTTGAAAATAGATCTAGGAGAGATAATCTGAGGATCATTGGAATTCCCGAAAATTATGATGAAAAAAGAGCCTAAATTCTATTTTACAGGAAATCATCAAAGAGAACTTTCCAGAGATAAAAGAAACAGAAGGGAAAATAGGCTTTGAAAGAATTCATCAAACATCTTCTGAAAAAAACCCTAAAAAAAGAACTCCACGGAACATTGTGGCTAAACTGCAGAACTACCAAACTATGGAAAAATATTGCAAGCAGCTAGGAAAAAACAATTTAAATATCAAGGTGCCACAATAAGTGTCACTCAAGTTTGGGCTGCCTCCACATTAAAGGATCAAAGGGCCTGGAAACAGACATTCTGAAAGGCAAAAGAACAAGGATTGCAACCAAAAATAAACTGCCCAGCTAAGTTTAGCATTTTCTTCCATGGAAGAAGATGGTCATTTAATGAAGCAGAGGAATTCCATTTGTTTCTAAGAAAAAAAAAAGAGACTTAAACAAAAAATGTTATCTACATCCACAAGACTCAAGAGAAGCAGAAAAAGGTAAAATAACTCTTGAGAACTGTATCTTGGTTGCGGATATACAGAAAGTCCACATGGATAATTTGATTTTACTGATATAACATAAAAAGGGGGGGTAAGTAGTAAAGGGAAGGGGATAGTATCAGAAAAAGGGAAAGGAGAGATAAAAAAGGGAAACTACATCCCAGGAAGAGGCATAGAAAATTTACCACATCTGAGGGAATTTAGAGAGGGGGAGAAACATTGTGTGAATCTTACTCTCATCAGAGTAGGTTCAAAGAGTAAATAATTGACATATTTGTTTTTCAGAGAATTCTCTCTCACCTCATTATAAGGGGGAGAGGAAAAAGAAAAAGGAAAAGAGGAATAAGGGAAAGGTACAAGAAGGGGGAGGGACTTAAAAGAAGGGGGGAGGGATACTAAAAAGGGAGGGCTGCGTGTCACAAGTGGGATCCATAAATTCAATACTGGGGAAGGGGTTCAGGGGGGACAAGGGGAAAAAAGCATAATCAGGGAATAATATGATGGCAGGAAATAGAGAATTAGTAATTTTAACTGTAAATGTGAATGGGATGAACTCTCCCATTAAATGGAAGTGGATAGCAGACTGGATCAAAAGTCAGAACCCTACAATATGTTGTTTACAGGAAACACATTTAAAGCAGGGAGAAACATGCAGAGTAAAGGTAAAAGGTTGGAGCAGAATCTATTATGATTCAGGTGAAGCCAAAAAAAGCAGGGGTAACCATCCTTATCTCAGATCAAGCAAAAGCAGAAATTGATCTAATTAAAACAGATAAGGAAGGAAACTATATCCTGCTAAAAGGTACCATGGACAATGAAGCCATATCAATACTAAATATATATGCACCAAGTGGTATAGCATCTAACTTCCTAAAGGAGAAGTTAAGAGAGTTGAAAGAAGAAATAGACAGCAAAACTATAATAGTGGGAGATCTCAACCTTGCACTCTCAGAATTAGACAAATCAAACCACAAAACAAATAAGAAAGAAATTAAAGAGGCAAATAGAACATTAAAAATACTAGATATGATAGATCTTTGGAGAAAACTGAATGGTGATAGAAAGGAGTATACTTTTTTTCTCAGCAGTTCATGGAACCTATACAACAATTGACCCTATATTGGGACATAAAGATCTCAAAATTAAATGTAAGAAGGCAGAAATAGTAAATGCCTTCGTCTCAGATCACAATGCAATACAAACTACATTCAACAAGAAGTTAGGGGTAAATAGACCAAAAAGTAATTGGAAACTAAATAATCTCATCTTAAAGAATGACTGGGTGAAACAGCAAATTATAGAAACAATTAATAATTTCACCCAAGATAATTAAAACTATAGGACATCATACCAAAATTTGTGGGATGCAGCTAAAGCAGTAATAAGGGGAAATGTTATATCTTTAGCGGTTTACTTGAATAAAATAGAGAAACGGAAGATCAATGAATTAGGCCTGCGACTTAAAAAGCTAGAAAAAGACCAAATTAAAAACCTCCAACCAAAAACTAAACTTGAAATTCTAAAATTAAAAGGAGAAATCAATAATATTGAAAGTAAAAAAAAATTGAATTAATAAATAAAACTAAGAGTTGGTTTTATGAAAAAGCCAATATAATAGATAAACCTTTGGTAAATCTGATCAGAAAAAGGAAAGAGGAAAATCAAATTGTTAGTCTTAAAAGGAGGATCTTTCTAACAATGAAGAGGAAATTAGAGAAATAATAAGGAATTACTTTGCCCAACTTTATGCCAATAAATTTGATAATTTAAGTGAAATAGATGACTACCTCTAAAAATATAGGCTTCCTAGATTAACAGAGGAAGTTAAATAGTCCCATTTCAGAAAAAGAAATAGAACAACTATTAATCAACTCCCCAGGAAAAAATCCCCAGGACCAGATGGATTTATATGTGAATTCTACCAAACATTTAAAGAACAATTAACCCCAATGTTATATAAAGTATTTGAAAAAATAGGGGATGAAGGAGTCCTACAAAACTCCTTTTATGACACAGACATGGTACTGATACTTAAACCAGGTAGGTTGAAAACTAAGAAAACTATAGACCAATCTCCTTAATGAATATTGTTGCTAAAATCTTAAATAAGATGTTAGCAAAAAGACTTCAGAAAATCATCCCCTGGATAATACACTATTACTAAGTAGAATTTATACCAGGAATGCAGGGCTGGTTTAATATTAGAAAAAACTAATAGTATAATTGACCATATTAATAATCAAATTAAAAAATATATATGATCATCTCAATAGATGCAGAAAAAGCATTTGATAAAATGCAATATCCATTCCTACTAAAAATACTTGAGAGTATAGGAATAAATGGACTATTCCTTAAAATAGTCAGAAGCATATATTTAAGACCGTCAGTAAGCATAATATGTAATGGAGATAACCTTTCCCAATAAAATCAGGAGCGAAATAAGGTTGCCCACTATCACCATTACTATTCAATATTGTATTAGAAATGCTAGCCTCGGCAATAAGAGTCGAGAAAGAGATTAAAGTAATAAGAGTAGGTAATGAGGAAATCAAACTGTCACTCTTTGCAGATGATATGATGGTATACTTAGAGAACCGCAGAGATTCTAATAAAAAGTTATTAGAAATAATTCACAACTTTAGCAAAGTTGCTGTATACAAAATAAATCCACATAAATCCTCAGCATTTTTATACATCACTAACAAAATGCAACAGCAAAAGATACAAAGAGAAATTCCATTCAAAACAACTGTCAAGAGTATAAAATATTTGGGAATCCATCTACCAAAGAAAAGTCAGGAATTATATGAGCAAAATTACAAAACACTTGCCACAAAAATTAAGTCAGATTTAAATAATTAAAAAGACATTAATTGCTCTTGGATAGGCCAAGCGAATATAATAAAGATGACAATACTCCTCAAACTTTAGTGCTATACCAGTCAGACTCTTAAGAAACTATTTTAATGACCTAGAAAAAATAACAACAAAATTCATATGGAAGAATAAGAGGTCGAGAATTTCAAGGGAATTAATGAAAAAAAAAGTCAGATGAAGGTGGTCTAGCTGTACCTGATCTAAAGCTATATTATAAAGCAGCAGTCACCAAAACCATTTGGTATTGGCTAAGAAATAGACTAGTTGATCAGTGGAACAGATTAGGTACACAGGTCAAAATAGGGTACAACTATAACAATCTAGTGTCTTACAAACCCAAAGATACCAACATTTGGGATAAGAATTCATTATTTGAAAAAAACTGTTGGGAAAACTGGAAATTAGTATGGCAGAAATTAGATATGGATCCACACTTAACAGCATATACCAAGATAAGATCAAAATGGGTCCATGATTTAGGCATAAAGAATGAGATCATAAATAGACTAGAGGAACAGAGGATAGTCTACCTCTCAGACCTGTGGAGGAGGAAGGGATTTATGACCAGAGGAGAACTAGAGATCATTATTGATCAAAAAATAGAAGATTTTGATTACATCAAACTAAAAAGTTTCTGTACAAACAAAACTAATGCAAACAAGATTAGAAGGGAAGTAACAAATTGGGAAAATATATTTACAATTAAAGGTTCTGATAAAGGCCTCATTTCCAAAATATATAGAGAATTGATCCTAATTTATAAGAAATCAAATCATTCTCCAATTGATAAAAGGTCAAAGGATATGAACAGACAATTTTCAGATGATGAAATTGAAACTATATCCACTCATATGAAAGAGTGTTCCAAATCACTACTGATCAGAGAAATGCAAATTTAAGAAAACTCTGAGATACCACCACACACCTGTAAGATTGGCTAAGATGACAGGAAAAGATAATGATGAATGTTGGAGGGGATGTGGGAAAACTGGGACACTGATGCTTTGTTGGTGGAGTTGCGAAAGAATCAAGCCATTCTGGAGAGCAATTAGGAATCATGCCCAAAAAGTTATCAAACTGTGCATACCCTTTGATCCAGCAGTGCTACTACTGGGCTTATATCCCAAAGAAATACTAAAGAAGGGAAAGGGACCTGTATGTGCCAATATGTTTGTGGCAGCTCTTTTTGTAGTGGCTAGAACCTGGAAAATGAAGGGATGTCCATCAATTAGAGAATGGTTGGGTAAATTATGGTATATGAATGTTATGGAATATTATTGTTCCGTAAGAAATGAACAGCAGGATGAATACAGAGAGGTTTGGAGAGACTTGCATGAACTGATGTTGAGTAAAATGAGCAGAACCAGGAGATCACTAGACACTCCAACAACAATACTGTATGAAGACATTCTGATGGAAGTGGATATCTTCAACATAAAGAAGATCCAATTCACTTCCAGTTGATCAATGATGGACAGAATCAACTATACCCAGAGAAGGAACACTGGGAATTGAATGTAAGCTGTTTGCACTGTTGTCTTTCTACCCAAGTTACTTATACCTTCGGAATCCAATTCTTACTGTGCAACTAGACAATTGGATTTACACACATGTATTGTATCTAGGTTATACTTTAACACATTTAATATGTATTGGGTTGCTTGTCATCTAGGGGAGGGAGTAGAGGAAGGGAGGGGGAAATTTGGAAAAATGAATACAAGGGATCATGTTGTAAAAAAATTACTCATGCATATGTACTGTCAAAAATTATAATTATAAAATTAATAATAAATAAATAAAAAATAATTGTTTTAAGTGTTATACTTCAGTAGTTTAAAGTTTGTTAAAGAACAGAATAACTGATGGAAGTGAATATCCTCAACATAAAGAAGATCCAACTCACTTCCAGCTGATCAATGATGGACAGAAACAACTACACCCAGAAAAGGAACACTGGGAATTGAATGTAAAATATTAGCACTTATGTCTATCTACCCAGGTTACTTATACCTTTGGAATCCAATACTTAATGTGCAACAAGAAAAGTGGATTTACACACACATATTATATCTAGGTTATACTATAACACATGTAAAATGTATGAGATTGCCTGTCATCTAGGGGAGGGAGGAGAGGGAGGGAGGAGAAAATCTGGAAAAATGAATACAAGGGATAATGTTATTAAAAATTACTCATGCATGTGTACTGTCAAAAATGTATTATAAATTAATAAAAAAACAAATATTGGTTATATATTGTGCAAATTAAAATCAACAGCTTATTGTATTGCTTTCATTAAACATTATATTTTATTTAAAAAAAAGAACAGAATAAGAAAAAATTTCCATCTGAGTTAATAACATTATCTGTTATTTTCCAAGTTTTGCCATGTTTTCAAGTTGCCCACATTTTTATAATTGTACTGATTGTATATATTCTTTTACTTCTTCATCACTTTATATAACATTTTCCATCATATTTTTCATTATTTTATGATTCAGTAGTTTTCCATTGCATTCATTCAACATGATGTTCAGCTATTCTTGAATCATTGAGAACCTGCTTCTCTCCCCAGCCCCAGATTTTCAATTCTTTTGATTGACCAGAACAGACTCTTGATAGGGCTTTCACTTTGCTCTCTGTCTTTATTCTGCCCCTCACTGAAGTGTAGAACATTAGGAAGCATTGAACTCCCTTAACTCCATCATGGTTGAAAGGTTATAGGAAACCCCTTTTCTATAAGGCAAGGAAAGGTCCAGTAGGAGATCTGTTCTCACTTCCTTTCTCAATATGCTAAAAAATTGGGAATTTTATGTGTTATCTCTGGGCAGGATGTACTATATTCAAGATAGTTATAAATCTCAGTCTTCCAGGAACAATTATGCATGTTTAACTTTGAGGATCAATACTCTCCTGAATACAGAGGAATCACTTTATATCTGGTGATAGGTGCTACCTTTAGGATAGCATTGAACAATTAGAGTGTGTCTACAGGAAAGCAAGAAGTATACTGAAAGATTTTTAAATTCATGCCATGTGATGACTGGTTGAAGGAACTGGGCATGTTTAGCCTGGAGAAGTGAAGATTTGGGGAACATACTGATGTCTTCAAGTGTTTGAAGAATTTTATTTGAAAAGAGGATTAGAGTAGTTCTCTTAATGACCCTGGGACAGATCTAGGAGCAAAGAGAGAAGTTTTAATGGTCATATTTAAACAACACAAGGGTGGAAATTTTTAATAATAAAAGCTTCCCATTTAAGGAATAAGTTATGTCTAGTTGTAGTGTCTTTTCTCTCACTAGAGAGAAGAAAACAAAGCTTGTTCATTTAATGGAGGGGACTGGGTTAAACTACAAGTTTGAGTCAAAGACCCTTGAGATACCTTCCAGCTCAAATTTGCTATCATGATTTCTTAGCTAAAACTATTACACTGATTGTCATACATAGAATGTCATACATAGAAAACATTCAGGCTACATCTTTATGGAAGTACTATTGGAGGTAATAGACCAATATGGTTAAGTGGGACTCCTCTTTGACTTTGGTCTCAGTTCCTATGTCAGTCTCAATAAGCTACCATGAGGCACAACTTTGTTGTTTTTAAAATGGTTTAAAAAAGTGGTAAAAATTCCTTTTAATGGAATATTGTCAAAAAACAATTTCTCTTAAAAGGATTTGCTAATGGTCAGATTTATTTTTGTTTTTAAAACTACACTAACATCCTGTTCTGTATAGCATATACAATTCAATTCTCTTTGGCATGTTAAAACAAATAACAACTGACAGTCAGGGAAATAATGTTTGAACTGCCTTGGAATGCTAATGGGTAGAATGCCACATAATTGTGTTCCAATTTTTTGTTGTAGCACTATTTGGTTATTTGATATAGTTTAAAAGTACATGCATACTGAATCACTGCTCTAGTTTTGCCATTAGCTTGGTTTTTTTTTTTTTTTTTTTTT
The DNA here is from genome assembly GCF_048593235.1 of Sminthopsis crassicaudata. Taxonomy (NCBI): domain Eukaryota; kingdom Metazoa; phylum Chordata; class Mammalia; order Dasyuromorphia; family Dasyuridae; genus Sminthopsis; species Sminthopsis crassicaudata. The sequence goes on from NC_133618.1 coordinate 598,212,894, forward strand.
AACAAGATTTGCCTCTCTGAGGCTTCCTTTCTAGAACGGAAGAATTGGTTCTCTAAAAGGTCTTTTCTCTTATTGAATTCTCTAAGTTGTTATCAATAAGTATTCAATAAGCTTTATTGGGAGGATGGGTATTAGGAGGAATATCTTTTTCTGGTATGAATTCCGAGTTAACAATTTATCAGGTTTAAGGCTATGTTCACAATATTCATTAAAATGCTTTGAAATTGTGGCAGCTTCTAGCATATACTTTAGTATTTACTCAGTTGATTTAACTTAGTTGAATTTATTAGTTGAGTTACTTAGTTAATTTTATGAGAAAAGGGGGGGAAGTTTATATCTTTTTTTAAGATATCTTTTAAAAAAACTATTTTATTTTCAATTAGCAAACAATTTCCTTCCCTATCTTTCCTCTCCCCACAATTGGAAAAAAAAAAAAAAGTAAAACACTCTCGAAACAAGTATTATAGTCAAGCAAGGCAAATTCCCTCATTGGCCATGCCTAAATATGGGAAAATGAGATCTTCAGGTGAAGTGACTCCTGGGATCTTGTAGTGAATTCAACACAGAGCGGAGGGTAGAATTCAAGTGTTTTGTTTTTCCAGCTCCACCACCAAGAATCTAGCACTGCCTCCTCCATGAATAAATCATTTTATTGAAAAGAATCTGAACCCATTTGGGGGAATAAAGCACCTTATTGAAACTAAATTACAACATCTTTAGCTTTCTAAAGCTCTTGATTTCTTTGCTATTTATATAATGATTTTATTTGAATGTTCTCTTTGTTAGAGACCATTCCCTTCTGAGATGATTCTGTAGTAATTATAGAAATCCTGGGTTAAATAAATACATTAAAGCAATAAATATAGCTCTTCTAATTTGTCTATGATGTCACCCTTTTTTGTATAAGCCAAACCCATTTGAAGATTATATTGGTATAAATATAATGAGTCTTTAGTCTAAGATTTTGTTTCTGACAGATTCCTTTCCAGTTTTCACAGAAGATTTTTTATTGAATTTTAAGCATCTTAATAACTCAAAAATTACTGCTATTGAGTTTTACTGAATTGAGCATTTATTATTACTGAAATATTTAACTTGGTAAAATTAGGATTTTTGAAAAGTACAACATTCTGGAGAAACAACTTGAAAAGCAAAATGATGAATACAGAGGACTTTCAGCTATTTAAGTCAGTGATTGATTATTCCCTAAAGTATAAGAAAACTTCAGGACATTTTTGTGACACTAGAGGAGGCAGGCTTAGAACCCATCTATGGATATTTATTTAGGAATTCTGCCTCACTGCCTCTTTCAGTGTGGGTGTAAGCTTCATTAAGAGTATCCCATTCTTATCCTGTCTTTATCCTTGATTTTAAGACTCCAGGTAAAAAAGTAATTGGGATAGATGATTAGAAAAGAAGAACTCAAGGGGCAGTTAGGTGGTGCAGTGGATAGAGCATCAGGCCTGAAGTCAGAGGACCTGAGTTCAAATCTTGTCTCAGACACTTAATACTTCCTAGCCCTTGGGCAAGTCATTTAACCCCAATTGTCTCAGTAAAAAAAAAAAAAAAAAAAGAAGAAGAACTCATACACTCTGATCATCTCTTTGACTCCCTAATTTCTAGATGAGAAAATGAGTGATTTATTTATGTCACATAATAAGGCAATTTTCATATAATAAGACAGTTTTGAGACTTGAATTCATTGTATTGCTTTTCTCCAAAGCTTCTTAAAAGAAAAAGGCCAAGGACCCATAATTAGGGATGTTTTTCCCAATTTTTTTTAACATTTTAATTTAAAATTTTGAATTAAAAATTCTATTCCTCCCTCCCACCATGTCCTTTCCCCTCTCTGTGATGATAAGCAACCAAATATGTCATACACATACACAATTAAAAATAGAATACTTCAATCTGTATTCAAACAATATCAATTATTTTTTCTGCAGGTAGAGAATATGCTTCACCATTAGTCCTTTGAAATTGTCTTGGATCACTGTAATGCTGAGTATCATCCACAATTCTTCACTGAAGAATATTGTTACTGTGTACTGGTTCCGTTTACCTCACTATGTACCTATTCATGTAAGTCTTTTCAGATTTTTTTGAAATCATCCTGTTTGTCATGTCATACAAAACAACTTGTTTAAACCATTTCACAATTGATGGCCATCCCTTTGATTTCTAGAAGCACTTTGTCAGTCTAGTTGCAATCTCAAAAGATGCTTGACAACTTATTTAATGTCTTGAAAGAACTGCCATCTAAACTCCAAACAACAGAACTTTGGGGAGGCAATCAGGGTTAAGTGATTTGCCCAGAATCACACAGCTAGTAAGTATCTGAGGTTAAATTTGAATTCAAGTCCTCCTGACTGTATGGCTAGTACTTTATCCACTGCAGCACTACTAAGACTACAGTCTTAATCAAAATGATGACAATGATGATGATGATTATAGGGATGAAAATAACTGGTCCTTCCTTCTTTAATTCTAATTTGAAGATTAATTTCTAGTGACAATAATGGAACACACACACACAAACATGAAAAAGGGTTTTGCTGCATCATTCCTATTGCTTCTAGTTACTCAATGAAGCCACTACTTCATAAAGAATCTTTTAAAAAGAAGCAGGGTCATAAAGCCAAAATTTCATGGCAGTCCCTATTTTTGTAAAGCATTCAAAAGAAAAGGAAATGGTGGGGTTTTCACCCTTTCTTCCCCTCCTGCTTTCAAAGATAAATCTTTATACTTCAGCTTGGGAACTTTCCACAGCATAGGATTTCCAAATGCTCCATGTGATCTTTCACATTTGCAAGAGAAACGTAACAATATAGGTTGAAAAAAGATTTTATCTTCTCACACTTTATGTTATATAGATTTAGTGGCTAACTCAAATAAACATGAGACTCATCAAAATTGATCTATATAAACATGTGCAGGGTGTTGGCTGACTGGAGACACCTTACTTCTTTCTCTCTAACAATCATCACACACAGCAGGAAAACTGTCCTTGGAACTCCATTTTGTCCGGCTGTTGTAGCAGAACTGCCATCTAAACTCCAAACAACAGAACCAATTTAATAAACTCATGCTTTAGGGGGAAAAATTCTTTTCCCTGCATTCTTGCCATAAGCATTAAACCAGAATCAACAAATTTTCTAAAAAAGAACAGAAAAGGACAGAAGCCACTCCTTGTTCACAGTGATGACAAAGGTGTATGCAAAGCTTTATTTTTCAGTCTCCACAATAACCAATTCTCACCTCAAAATGGAAAGACATTTAACTTTGATTTACTTAAAGTAAAATATTATATATATGTACACACATATATAAATACTTATACAATTCATATCTATGCAATATAACATATATTATATTATAAATATTTATTATATTATTATATATTATACATGTTCTATATATCATATAATATTTTTTCTTGATAATAATAGCTAGAATTTTTATAAGAAAGCTAGCTGACATAGAGCTCATAATCAGAAAGATTTCTCTCCCTGAGTTCAAATCTAGCCTCAAACACTAGCTGTGTGTTTCTGGATAAATCACTGAACCCTTCCTGAATCAATTTACCCATCTGTAAAGAGAGTTGGAGAAGAAAATAACAAATAACTCCAGAATCTTTGTCAAGAGAATCCCAAATGGGGTCATGGAGAATCAGACATGATCCACAATATTAAAAAATTCATTTAACTTTTTAAGAGTAGCAAAGCGTTTTACAAATTTTATCTCATTTTACTCTCACAACCATGAGGGACAGCTGTAATGATTACCCCCCCCCCCCTTATTTAGATGGCAAAATTGAGGCAGAAAGAGGTTTAATGAATTACCAGGAACAAACAGCTAAGGAAGTGCCTTACAAGATCTGAATTCATTTGTTAATTGCTGACAATAGTCCCTGCCTCCCAAAGTTATTTTGAAGATAGAATGAGATAATATTTGTAAAACACTTTACAAGTTTAAAATGTTCTACAAACTGAACCAGCTACACCCAGCAAAAGAACTCTGGGAGATGACTATGAACCACTACATAGAATTCCCTTCCTCTATTTTTGTCTGCTTGCATTTTTGATTTCCTTCACAGACTAATTGTACACTATGTCAAAGTCCGATTCTTTTTGTACAGCAAAATAACTGTTTGGACATGTATACATATATTGTATTTAACTTATACTTTAACATATTTAACATGTATTGGTCAACCTGCCATCTGGGGGAAGGGGTCAGGAGAAGGAGGGGAAAAGTTGGAACAAAAGATTTTGCAATTGTCAATGCTGAAAAATCACCCATGCATATATCTTGTAAATAAAAAGCTATAATAAAAAAGGAAAAAAATAAGATCAGAAAAAAATAAAATAATAGCTTTTTACCAAAATATATGCAAAAAATAGTTATCAACATTCACCCTTGCAAAACTTAAAATCAAGTTAATTTTGAAAAAAAAAATCTCAACTAAGAGATTAGTAACATTGCAGAAATTCTCATGGAATGTGAACAAGTTTTTATTATGGAAGTATTTATTTATTAACAATGAAATTCATTGTTAAGCTGTAACTAGGGTGGAATTATCAGGGCTTTTTTATTAGGATGCTGAAATCTAAAAGATATAGATAGTACTTAAACTCTAGGAGCTTAGATATAGCTAAGTTTATAGGAAAAACAACTAGACAAAATAGGAGGTTCAGTTCTTTCTCTCCAGATGAATTCTTTGGGGTTCTATCTTGCTTCCTCTCACATCCCTCCTAATGACTTTGCCCTAACAATCAGAAGCGACTTCCATAACAGAAACTTAGTAATAGTTGACTTCCCTTACCTCTTAACTACATTTGTCTAAAATAGTTATGGCATTTTATTTTATACCTCTTGCCATTGAAATGTCTTAAAATGGTTTTTTTTGTTATTATGAATTTTACATACATCAACAAACATAAATGTCTTCTTTGAAAGAATAGAAAAAGAGGATTATGTATGACACTGAGAAATTCTAGCTTTTTATAGAAATAGATATTAAATATAAGAAGACTGTTCCAATACTATCCTGTTTGTGTGCCTTTGGTATAGCCTTTGAAGGTGAGCTGCCTTCCTTGAGCACCAAAATATGGTAGTAATGGCTATAATTCAGTATTTCAATGTAATCATAGTCTTCTAAGAGATTTTAGAATACTGAATGTACCCCAAAATCAAAAGTAAGAAATAATATTTGACTTGCCCTTATTTTCTCAGTGGTGCTGCTTTTCCTTGGTACAATTTTATGAGTCATATGGATTTATTTCAAGTAATGAATTGCTTAAGAAGTATCAAGGATTGAACAACTGAGGGGTGAGTTAGAAAATTGGGACCAACCTAACAGCAATTCAGGCAAAGAAAATATGATAGCGCACTGGATATCTGGCTTTCCTGTTGAAAAATTTCCCATTGCTTATTATGTGAAGAGCTCATGGTAGTTACTTCTGTTTACATTCAAATGCAAATTTTTAAAGAATCCATGAAATAATGACTCTAATTTGCACAAGAAGTCATCAAGTGGAAATTGGAAGACATTTTTGTTAAAGCAAAGAACTAGAATCTCTGAAATTTTGTTTGACAATGAAAAAGAAAGAAACAACAAAAATAGATCTCTTCTGTCTAGTCTTTTTATAACATGAGCCACTGAGGTTTCTAGAACTTCAGCATATCCAGAAACTAAAATACTGTTAGAATTAGAAGGATCCCTAATACTAATTGGAATACTAATTGGAAATAATTATGACAAATAATAACACACTGGGATGTTCACATCAAATTAGTCATTATTTTTACTAGGAAAAAAAAGTGGATTGAGAAAGGTTTGGGGAACAAAATGGTGCAATGGATAAAGTATTGGGTCTAGAATCAGAGGGTATAGGTTCAGATTTTACCTTTGATGATTACTTCCTATATGCCTTTACTCAATTCACAACCTTCCTGCCTCAGTTTATTCATTTGTAAAATGAGGGAGTTAAATTAAATAATTTCCGAAGCCTCTTCCAACTCTATAAACTCTAGATTTATAATCCCAAGAGTAAGAATATCTTGTATAGATAAAATATTTGTATCCAAAGAGAAGATTTTAATACTTTAGTCTCTCAATATAGAATACAGTATAGAAACAAAAGATAACTCTTAGATCAGGCCAGTCTCCCTTTGTTTCCCCAGAGACTATGGTAGAGAAGAGGGCAAAAAATGCTATGAATCATCTAATTCTTACACCATTTATACACCTGAATTTAAATGCTAGTATTCTGAATGTGTGATCTTTGTCAAGTAATTAACCAACTGTCATGCTCTTACCATACCAAGGATTCTCCTAAGAATCAGAAGATATGATTTCTTTATGATTCCATTGTATGAGACTTCATTATCTTTCCACATAGAACTTATGAAAGAAAACAAAACCAAAAAAACAACCAGTTGCAAATATAATTTCCACTGACATATTAGCATCTATTTCAGAGAATGAAGGGAAAAACATCTTTGAAAATTGCCAAGATTTCCAAAACAAGTATATCTTATGAATGATAGTCAATGATTTTATTGTGAAAATGAACAAAATGGGAGACTGTGTTTTTGCTTTTCTTTTTATTTTAAAGACTCATCATGAGTAATCAACAATGTTTATTAACTGACTGATTGACAGCAAAAACTATTTTTAAAAATATGGTTCACAAATAGGTGAAAGTATATAGGCTACTCACAAACTTTACATCTATATATCATGAAGACACAAATATCACAAGATATTGGGCACCAAATATAATTGAAAAAAATTACATTGACTATAGTTTAGGGGACAGGAAATGACTAGTTACAGATATGACCGCATTTCAAATTCAGCTGTCTATGTGTAGTTAAATAATTACAAGTTAGAGCAAAAGTCAAAGGAAATAACAAATTAGAAGATGAGAATACATACTAGGTGTGAATGCAACAACTCTATCCCAATCTGTTTAAACAAGCTAATAACTCAGAAAGATGGGAAGAAGATGAAGACTTTTTTTTCTTTGCAATTCTTAGAAAAGCCTGATTTATGTAAAAGAAGCATGATCAAGCAGGGGAGGGGAAACCATGTTGATTACAAGTTTGGGCAGGCATCTCAGATGTTCTGTGATCTGAGGCCAAAATTACTTAGAAAAATGTTAATCATGGCGGACTGCATTGAAGAAAATACTTAGCATTACTTAGCCTGTGCTGTTTAAACAAGCTATAGATGTTTTCTTGATCATCTTTTTTTTTTTCTGTAGTAATGATATTCATGTTTTCTCCCAAGAATTTGCCATCCTTCCCTCCTTCAGATATTTTTAGAATCATTCCTGAATATCTTTAAAATTGTTTCTCTTCCCAAATGGACCCTCTATATGTATATTTCTGATGTAGTTCAGCTGCTTTTCTAATTTTTATATTTTAAAAGCCATTTATACTTCTTAAACCAGCACATTGGGATATGTGTTGTTACAGACCAAATTTGGTGGTTCTTTTGTTATTGTTATTTATTTTTATTTTTGTTCTGTTGCTATTGATAGAATACTGGTTCTGTTCATCTTGACATACCTTTTCAATCTGTCATCTATTTATTGTTCTTCAAGTTTTATACTTAAATTCTATGGGAATGATCTGGTTTAATTGTATTGCAATTCAAGATTTTTGTGAAGAAGGATTTGTTCATTAACTTTCTGCTTCTCATATTTTTGAGCCATACTATTCATAATTATTAACCAATTAATGAATATCCTAAATAAGTTTTATCTTTAGGTACCATATTCTCTATATGCTGAGCATATAACATGTTTGGAAACTTTCTATTCAAAATTACTTAAAAATATTGTTTTATATTGGAAGGACTGTGGTTCCCTATTCAAAAATAGGAAATTTCAGAAAGGAGGTTTTTTGGGAGAGAGGGGATAATGAATTTGGTATACTGAATTTTTAGAGCTTATGGGAAATCTAGTGGAAAATGTCCAATGAGCAATTCATAAGATACAACTGGAACTTAGGAGAGAGAGAGCAAGACTGGTTGTATAAATCTATTAAAACATCTTCATAGAGCTGATAATTGAGTTCATTGCACCTAATGAGTTAAATAAGAGAGATTGTAGGGAGAGAAAAGAGCTCAGGACAGAGCCTTGTGATACACCCAAGGTTAAGGGGTGAGAATATAAATGATGGCCCAGCAAAGGATATCGAGGAAGGCTAACTAGATAGGAAAACAAAAGAGAGCAGCATCTTAAAAGTCTAGAGTGATGAGCAGGGTGTAAACAGCTACATATAGAACAAAAAAAAATGTATATGTATAGGACTAGAGAGCTATGTTTTAATTGGTACCAAGGAATCTCTTGGATAAGGAAATTGCTATTCAGTATAGGAGAAGTGGACAAAAAATTTGAGAGTATTGGACATATATTAAGAGCAGGGAAAATGATCTGGAAAGTACTGCATGAGAAGAGAAACTATATATAATGGAGAAGCCTGAAAAATAGGTTAGGTGAAACAAGGAAAAATGGGTCAGATAGAAATTCAAAATGTCAATTCATAGTTTTGGAACATTTATGAGTAAGATTAAGGGAGTCATCTTCCCTGTGTGTAACTTAGGTGTTGTCAAAAAAGCATGTCCTGGGAATTGAGGAGGCCAAATTGTCTTCTAAGATATACAAAATTATTCTCCTTTTACACTCTACTGTAAGCCAACTTAGTTTTCTTGCTGTTTCTCATATAGATTATTCCATTTCCTTTCTTTTGCCATTGAGTGAATTGTACCAAGTTTATTCTCTCCTCATCTCTGCCACTTAGAGAGTTTCTTTCAAAGTTTAGTTCCAATACCATTGTTACATTAGAATTTTGTAATATTCTTCTCTAAAATATGTAATATACTCTGGGAGCAGGTTTTTTTAAGTTCAATAATTCAGTTCAGATTCAATAATCACCTCAAATGCAGCCAGGAGTTAAAGTCCAAATCCTTTATTGTTTCCTTCAAAGTCTTGTCTCTTTTCCTGGGGCCCGGTTATCTTTCTTAGAGGCCTATCTCTGTGGTTGCTTCCGAGAGCTCCTGCCTCTAGTCCTTTCCCTCTGCTAGCTTCTGCCTCTAGCATCCTCCAAATGAGCTTTTAGTAGGCTTCTCTTCTCTGGCCCTGACGGCTTCTCCTTATATATACCACACTGAGTATACACCAATCATTATATCACTAGGAAACCATTATTTGTTGTATGATTAAATCAATGCTAAATTAGATTTAATTACTTTCTCCTCAATTCCACTTAGTAGCTTGCTTCAAGTTCTGGCCCATAACATCTTCTTGTAGGATCAGATCAATCATACTGAACCATGCTAAATTAGATAATTATTGTCTCTATCAATTCCAGTGACTTAGAACCTTGTAAGAATGCTAACAGGATTTTTATGATTTCTCTCTCAGCTGCTAGAGCCTCTCCGACCTCCAAATCACCTTGATTTTCTGTTATATGCATTTTCTGAATGTTTTGTATATATAATTTTATGTGCAAGTGTTGTCTTACCTGGTAAAAAGTGAACTCTTTGAGGGCAAGAATTTTTTTCATTTTTATCTTTCTAACCCAATATCCAATAGAGTGCTTCACACATGGTAGGCACTTAATAGTTATTTGTTGATTTATAGTTACAATCTGGATCTGTTTAAGAAAATATCTATGACTGCATTGAGGTTCCATTGAAATAGCATTCATTCCATGTGTCCCATCAGCAATTTAAATTTCATATCTCCCAGTTGAAGTTCATCATTTTTTTCCATTTATCCTCTAAATCTCCAAATATCTCTAAATCAAGAGATTCTACCATACTTCCAGTCTTAGAAGATATGAGTTACTTTTACTTTTTCCTTTTCCCCAATCTTACATCTTACATCCAATTAGTGCCCAAGTTTTCTTAATTCTACTTTATCTGTCCCTTTCTATCCATACATAAAACATAATCCTGGATCAGAACCTTTCCCCCCCCCCCCCCGCCCCTCTACCCGTGTTGTTTGGACTTTTGTAACAATTTCCTAACAGATCTTCTTGTCTTTAATCTCTCACCTCTCCAATCTATTCACTACATTGCTGCCTAAGCAATCATCTTAAAGCATGTCTTCCTTATTCAAAGAATTTCACTCACTCCTTATTTCCTACATGGGATTTCAACCTGAGGACTGTGAACTTTTTTTTTTTAACATTTTGATAACCATATTTCAGTATATTTGATTTTATTTATAATCTTCTGTATTTTTTATTCATTTAAAACCATTATTCTCAGAAAGGCTCATAGACTTCACTACATTATCTCCAAAGAGGCCTATGATATAAAAAAGATTAAAAACCCCTGCTCTAGGATTTTTTAAAAATAGACTTTCTGAACTTGATGTTTAAGACCCTATACAATCTGGTTTCAATTACCTTTTTAGCCTTACTTTTTCCCAAAGTATTCCCCTCCCAGTATTGTACATTGCGGGCAAAGGGAGACTCCTTGTTCTGTGAACACTACCTTCTATTTTTCATCTCTGCCCCATGCTTGGAAGGTATTGTTAAAAAATAACACTCATGATGCTGAAAATCAGATATCAAGGAAAATTAATTAAAAATCTTAAGGAATCATCTTAACGTTTCTGGCCAGAAACAGATCACACTCTTCTTGAGGAAGAGGGAGCACTGAGTACAAAAATGGGGAACCTTTTCACTTGCTTTTGTGACACAGCTCCTCCTTCTTGGTCCATTTTATCTGGGTTCCAATCTTTCTGATACTCCCACTACATGTTTCCCCTTAATATGTATAAAACATACCTGCCCCATCATACATCTCATGTTCAAAAATGGTGGCTCCTCCTTTGGGCTGTGTTGTTTAAGATTCAATCAGCCTATTAAACAGGTGCAGTAGTGATTGGTCAAGTCAGGTCATTGACCCCAACTAATTTAGCCTGGATAAGCTATTATCTTAAGTTTGTGGGTTTCTCAAAACCACAAGATTCTTTCTGATTGGCTGAATCCCCCTTATGCCTTCCTAGCCCCCCAATTTCTTGTTTGCTCAAGGCTTCTATTGATCACTTAATTGTTCTGTGAATCCTAATCTTCTTTTATCTCTCACATTCTGAAAACTTCTAGGTCAATGGTACCCACTATCCAACACTACCTCAAAGCTTGTAACACTGTGGAAATCCAAATTTTCATCATTTTTTCACAGTATGTTCTTATTTCTATTTTGCAAAATCTTTGCCTTCCTTTTAATTCAGTATCAGAAGCAGTCATCAAGTGTTTACTTTGAATAAAACATCATGTTTTGCTAATTGCTGAGTATAGAGACAAAACTGAAAATAATCTGTCCTCAAATAACTTATGCTTAATTTTGCCTGGAGTATTGGTTTAATTATCTATGAAGCTTCCCTGATTCCCCAGTTTTTAATGTATCAACTCTCCTCAAATTACCTCTGATTCGTTTACTGTTGTACACGTTCTTTCCCTCTTCTAATAGAACATAAGATCCTTAAAAGGCAGATACCGTTTCATGTTATCTCTTTTGGTTACTAGAGTTCCTTGTACAAAGTAAAAATATTATAAATGATTGTTTTCTTAACTTGAATATATGTTTATTAAGATATTTCTATGTTAATGTGAAAATGCTGGTCAATTATTGTAAAAGTGCTATTGAGTTAAGAAAAATGAAATATCACTTTGACTTCAAGGAGTCAGAAAAATTATAAGTAAAGATTGGGATATGTCATCATGAAGAGCAACTTTACTAAATAGACCAGTGTTTCCCTATCAATACTAGTTTCCTCTCTGCCAAATAAGAGGTACTAAATGATGTCTAAGATCCCTGCCATTTCTGACATATCATATTTGTGTTATCATCTCCCATAATCATTGTGTGGCATCCTTCAACTAATCAACAAATATCAATGAAAAAACCTCCATCTGTGCCAGACATTAGATTAATCATGGGTACTATAAAGGAAAAGCACAAAACAGTCCCTATCCTCAAAGTGCTTATGGGGATGACAATGTATAAAGTAGGTACATACAAGGAGGACCAGAAAAAGCCCCTTGGAAAAGGTAATATTTAAGATGATTCTTGTTTTTATTTTATTTTATTTTTATTTAGTATTTCCCCCAATTAAATTTAAAAATAAATGCAATTTTTTATTTTGAATATAACACGTGAATAAACACATGAAGTTAGGTAAAATATTTCCATAAGTGTCAAGTTCTTAAAAAAACATAGATGAGATGAATCTTATAGGAAGCCATGAAGTTAATAATGATAATAATGCTAGGTGATATTTATAAAACATTTTGAGATTTATAGAGTGCTTTAGAATCATTACTTTATTTGATAGCATCTCAAACTAGACCTTACTCAATATACAATCACTTTGCCTAAGAGAGGACAAGCTTCCAAGAGAATAGGGAGAGTTAGTAATGATATGAATAAAAAGTGACGAACCAAGATATATGTGAGATCTTGGGGAATGGAAAGTTATGAGAAATGTTATACTAACTAACATTTGCAAGGCACTGTGGTAAATATTTTGTAAATATTACATCTTTTAATCATCACAACAGTCCCCCAAAGCTGATATTATTACACTTTGAGGTATCTGAGACAGAGCCCAAGATCACACAGGTAGTAAAGCATCTGAGTCTGGATTTGAACTCTGTTCTTCACTACTCTATGTCCAGAGATCTGTCCACTGTACCACATAGCTTCCTCTGAGAAGCTGAAGGAATGTTGATAGAAACCTCAATTCATAAATCTGGAGCTAAAAGGGGCCAGTGTGGAGGAAGAAGGTATACTGGTATCCTAAGCAGTGCCTGACACATAGTAGGTGTTTAAAATGTTTATTCAATTGCTGACTCACTCAGTGACTATATAGCCATTGTTACAACTGAAAGGTTTTTGAAACTCCACAACTCTGATTTTTGAGCTATAAATGCCCTTCTCCTCAACTATTGGTACAGACGTTGGAGTCCCTTTTCTATCTCCCTGAGGCATAGGTTTGAGAAATTGTAGTGTAAGACTTGGTGCTGAGAACTCTAAAATACTTCTGCTGAAAAGCCGTTGGGCATACACGTGCTCATCAGAGTACTCTCTGTGCCCTGAGATACATAGTGTATTTATTTATCACAAGGCATTTTTTAAAACATTAACTCAGCCACCCACACCCCACTTTAGCAATGATCTTATTTTCCTGCTGAGTATATTAAGACACCAAGGGGAAAATAATTTTTTTTCCTAGGCCAGAGGTACTCCAGAAAAACACTAGAATTAAGCCTTAGGAATCCATAGCCTTATCCCTGAACCACTATTCCTTTGCTGTTATAAAACAAAATATAATTTTATAAATTCTTGTAGGACTTTGTAAGCCTGAAAACAATGACTAGATTTTCTTCTAATAGTCATAAGTTTTTCTAGTGCTCGCCAAATTTCTGTTTTGCCTGGGAACATTGTTCTATTAAATTAATTTTATATACTTAAGTTCTAGTGGTGGAAAATGAATCTCCTTGGGATATATGCAGCAGACATTCTATCTGCAGCAGAGATTCTATCTATCCATCCATCTAGCTAACTATTTACCTACTTAGCTACCTACTTATCTATCAAGGTATATAGGTATATGCAAATGTTAGGGTGTTTCATTTATTCATCCATTTATATTCATCTATCTGTCTGTCTCTATGTATCATATCTATCCATCCATCCACTATCTATTCTTATCTTTATGTAGATTAGGTCTCACTGTCTAATTCAACTTGGAAACATAGAAATTACTCACAATTACTTTGATTTTCTGACCTGGGCCAATTTGCCCCTTCTTAGGCAACCTATTGACATCCCTTTTGCCCCAAGGTTCAGGATATTAATGCTGAATTTAGTGTAGACACCTGTACAGTACTATAGCTCAGAACTCCAGAGCTCAAGAGAGTCACGACCCTCAGCAAATATGACAATTGTGACTAGTACACCCTGCTTTAGAGTGTTTTAGAGGCTCTATTGGATATAAAAACAAATTATTTACCCCTATACATTTCTTCTTGAATGAAACCTCCACACCCTCTGATTTCTTTATGAACAACACAGATTTTCATTTTTTGTTCAGTCATTTTCAGTCATGTTGACTCTTTGTGACACCATTTGAGGTTTTCTTGGTAAAGACTAGAATTGCCATTTCCTCCTTCAGCTCATTTTATAAAGAAATTAAGGCAAACAGACCTAAGTGACATTCCTAGAGTCACACAGCTAGGAAGTGTTTGACAGTGGTTTTGAATTTAGGAAGAAAAGCCTTCCTGACTCTCCATCTGGCACTTACTTATGCACTATAGTGTCACTTAACTCATCTTTACAAGATATTTCTTCTACAATACATTTTATTTATGTTGACATTTATATAGCTGTTTTAATATTTGTAAAAAAAATTCACATGCATTCTTTCATTTGAACATCCCAATAGCAATCATGGGAGATAGATACTATAAGAGCTATTATTACTCTATTTTACAGATGAGAAACTTCAGGGTCAGTTAAGTTGTCTTGTCCATAAAGTCAGTGACTTGACAATAGTCACACAGCTATTAAGTTACTGAATCAATATTTAAGTATTCCTGATTCCTGGCCCACTGTTCTCTCCACAAGCCTTCCAGACAACACAGGACCTATGTATTCCCTTTGTCATAAAGTTAAGTCCCAACAGAAGTTCCTAGTGACCTTTTGGCAGCATGGGAATTTTCTGCATTTGGTTTGACTAATAGAAAGGGCTATGCAGCTTCATTCCCTAGCTGACTTAGACTTTGGGATAGAATCTTTTAATAAACTCTTCCCCTAGGTTAGCTGTCTCCCCTGTCACTGAATGATTGATTAATAATTTCCAGCAATATGAACAATTTACAATCATCCCAAACCCTCAGGCTTGGATTTGTGTATAAGTCAGTAAGCTTCTCCTGAGTAAAATTTGCTGAACACCTGGCTAAAATAGGTACAGTATCTCTGCAATAATTCTTTCTGGCCCTTAGATCATGATAGTAAATCTTATTAGGATTTGGGAATATTCATCTTAGCTGAATCTCTTCATTGTGGACTTTACCTTTTAATGGACTTTTCAGCTTTGAAAAGCACAAAAATATTCTTATTGTTTAACTTTGATCATTGCTTGGTTTAAGCAGAATATAGACTACATCACAAACACCAAAATACATTTATTGAGTGTTTATAACCTGTAAACCCCAACTCATTACCCATAATCTGAAATCATATTAAGTAAATGCAGTCTTGGGGTTTAACATTTATGTAATATAAGTCTCCCACCTGGCGATTTCCTTGAGAGCAAAAGATTTGGGTTTGTATAGGTCTCCAGAAAAAAAAAAGGAAAGCAAGCTATCTTGTGTTAGTAGTCCAACAGGCCACCAATTATCAAACAGGCTTTATTTAATTTTTTTAATTTAATATAACAAAAAATCTAAGTAACCTTGCACTTTAACCCACACACAGACGAGATGTTTCCATATGCTGCTGCTTTCTCTAGAGATCCCTCTATTTCTCTAGATTTATAATATTACTTTGGATTGTGCCTGCCAGGTCACACCAGAATTTCCTCTTGTTGTCAAGCAAACCTCCCACTTGGCAAACCCACCCTTCTTGGAAACTTATACAGTCTCTTTGAGTTATAGTTTGTCGTGTGTGTATGTGTGTGTGTGTGTGTGTGTGTGTGTGTGTGTGTATGTATGTTTGTGTGTGTATGTGTTTAAGTCCTGTCTGAGTTTTTGTGACTCCATTTGGGGTTTTCTTGGCAAAGATACTGGAGTGATTTTGCCATTTCCTTCTCCAACTCATTTTACAGATGAGGAAACTGAGATAAGGTCACATAGCTAGGAAGTATGTGAAATCTCTCCTTGTCCCTATGTCCAATACTGTGTCCACTGTTTGATCTACCTGCCTTTCACACAATGGAATTACAGAATTCCAGATTTGGAAGAGACCTCAGTGGCTATCAAGCATGACCCATAACTGAAAAAGAACCCCCTCTAAACTATATTTAACAAGTAATTATTCAATCTGAAGACTTCTACAAGAAGAGGAACTCTGAACTTTTCAAAGCTTAAATTTGTGTCTTTCCAACTTTCACCATTATTGAAGTTCTTCCCTCTAGGGCCAAACATAATAAATTTAATCATGTGCCATCAAACTTAGCTTCTCCAGGCTAGTATACTCAGTCTCCATATGGCATAAACCCAAGGCTCTTCACCAACTTGATTGTTTCCCTTTGGCTACTCTTCAGATTTTTATTTTTTGCCCTAAAATACGGCATCCAGAACCTAGCACAATACTTCAGATGTAGTTTCGACCAGAACAAGATAATGCAGTAGTATCCTTGGAAGTGATGCCTTTCATGATAAACTAAGGTCATTTGAATTTTGTTGGCTGTTTTTTTCACAATTGACACATATTGAACTTTCATTCTACTAAAACTTCCAAGCCTTTTTTTTATATAAAAGGTCATCTTTCCATATCTTCTCCCATTTTGTACTTACAAAGTTGATTTTTTAAGCATAAGTATAAAACGTATTTATTATTTTTAAATAATTTTATTGATTACTTCTATCCCGAGTATCTCCCCAGTCTTTTCCTAGAGAGCCATACCATATAATAAACATTTATTTTCAGAGAGAAAAAAAAATCAATGTTTGAACAAGACATTGAAAAAGTATGAAAACTTCTACAGTGTGCAACACCTTTGGATCTCTCAAATCCAAGAAGGAATAGGTTGGAGGGTGTCTTTTTGTATCTGTGAGTCCTGTTTACTTCTTAAAAATTTTATTACATTTACTTTGGATTTTTGGTATATGGTATTTTCAATACTGTGAACATCAGTACTATGATACTGAAATCACAATATCAACTAACTGTGATAGTTACTTGGTTTTGTTTACTTCACACTGCCATCAGTTCATATAGTTCTTTACATACTTTTCTATATTCATCACATGTGTAATTTCTTATAGAACATTAATATCCCATCACATTAATGCATTACAATTTGTTTAGCTATTACCTAGTTGATGGGCATCTACTTTGATTCCAATTATTAGCTATTATAAAAGTGCTGCTATAAATATTTTGGCACATATGAGACCTTTTTTCTTATTAAAGACTATCTTGGGGTATAATCCCAGTAATGAGATTTCTAGCTAAAATAATGTAGACATTTTGGTAATTTTATTTGCAAAATTCTAAATTGCTTTTGAAAATAATTATACTATTTTATAGCTCTACTAATAATGCATTGGTGTTATCATTTTATAACGATTTCAACATAGAGTATTGTCGTTTTTGTCATTTTCATCAATTTCAATGCATAAAGTGAATCCATGGGGTTATTTTGATGTATACTTGTCTTATTCTAAGGACTTTATAGTATTATTTCATGTTCTTGTGAATACTTTGTAATCTTCTTTTGAGAATTATTTGTCACATACTTTGACCATTTATCTATATGGAAATGATTAAGAGGTATATGTATATATTTTATATCATTTATACATATTCACACATATATTTTTATATACATTGTTTATATATCTTGGATACTAAGTGCTTGTCAGATAAATTTGATGTAAATATTTTTCTCATTCAATTCTTTCCCTTATTATCCTAGATGCATTAATTTTGTGCAAAAGCTTTTCAATTGCATATAATCAATTATCTATTTTATCTTTTGGAATTGCTTCTATCTTTTATTTGGCTAAAATGTATTAATTACACATAGCTGCAAGAGGTATATGACTAATCTCTTCTAATTTTTTATTGTATGATCTTTAATATTAAGGTCAATCATGACAATTTTAAGTTTTCCATTTAGAATGTATTGTGGAGTATTGTGTAAAGTGGTAGTCTAAGCCTAATTTCTGCCAGACTGCTGTCCAGTTTTCCCCACAGTTTTTATTGTGCAGGGATTTTTTCTAAATAATTTATGTTTTCTACTTTATTAAACTACATTATTGAGTTCTGTTGCTTTTGATTCTCCCTTATCTAAATTTGTTCCTCTGTTTGTTTTTGTCATTATTTTTAACCAATAAAGATGTTTTAGATGACTATTTAGTTTTATAATATAGATTAAAATCTAAAAGTTTTATTCCCTTTTTCCCAATTTCTTTTCACTATTTGTCTTGATATTCTACTTCTTTTGCTTTTCCAAATGAAATTTTTTATCATTTTATTAAATTACATAAAATATCTCCTTGGCAATTTGATTGGTATAGCATTGAAAGTGTAGATTAATTTAGGAAATGTCAGTTTTAACTATATTGGCATCTCCTTAGCATGAGTACTGAATATTTCTTCAGATATTTAAGTTGTTCGTTATTTCTTTAAGGAGTATACTGTAATTGAGTCTATGCAAGTCCCCAAATATTTTATGTACTTTGAAGTTATTTGGAAAAAGATTTTCATTTCTATTATTGTTTCCCATGTATTGATATCATATTAAATACTGTTGATATTTGAGAAATTATTTTATAACCTAAAATGCTGTGAAAGCTATTTTTCAATTATAATCTTCATTGATTTCCATATTAAATCATCATATCATCACTTCTTTAGCTCTTTTAATGCATTTGACTTTTTCTTCTTTTCTTCTTTGCTAGCATTTCCAGAAATATAATATATTTCAAATAATAGTGGGGAAAGTTGGCATCCTTGCTCCATTCCTGCATTTATTTAGAAAGATTCTAATACAGTCCCATTGCATGTGATATTTGCTGTAATTTGAGACTGTAATTTTTTATTGTACCCACTGATAGGTCTTGTATGAGTGTGATTCTGATTGTGATTCCAGTGTATTTGAGTTGGCTTTATTTATTTGTTTATCTGTTTCCTCTGGGTTTCTTTTTTCTAGTTGGGTGAGTTTCTTTTCACAATGTTGTTTCTTTTCTTGGGTTTGTTTGTTTGTTTGTTTAGTACAGTTTTGTTAGTTTTACTTAAATATCTCTCATTTGATTTTTAAAGTCTTTGAGTTCTTCTATAAATTCTTTTTGTCAAGTAACAATTTAACACTACTCTTTAGGGTAGGAGAGGATGTTTTTACTTCACTATTCTCTTCTAAAGATGAACCCCAGCATTTCATATTCACACATTAACTTTCTATAGTTGGGTTCTTTCTCCTTTACCTGTTTATATTTTTCAAAATAAAATTTTAATGTAATCAACTCTCATCCTGTGGGGAAAGGAGGGTGGAGAGGGATGGAGAATGATGCCTCTGTCCTTAGGTCCTTTTTCAGTTCTTCCCTCTGTCCTGGAACCCCAAACTGAGAACTCTGCCTTCCTGTGAATGCCCACAGAGAGCAAAGTTCCTGTCTCACTGCTTCTGCACTCGCTGGGCATATGTTGGTTCCTTTTCACTCATGTTGGTGACTCTGCAGAACAGCTGGGCATGGAATTCCTTATCAGCAGATGTCCCCTCAATCATCCCTGACTCAGATGTCAGACTGCTTAAGCTGTCTGGCTAATAAAGTTCCTGTGACTGGACTAGAGCCTACCTTCCCAGCTAACCCCAGGGTTCTCTACTTGTTGTTTCAACTAAACTACCCTGGAGATGTTTACACAGCATGGGGCCCAAACTTTGGTCCTGATATCTTTCTTTGGTTCTTCAATACTTGAGAAGGATTACAATTTTATTCTGCCCCACTCCTTTTTGTTTTTAAAAGATCTAGGTTCCCTTTGAGATGCAATTTTGTATTATTTGTGGGGGAAATCTAGAGAGCTTGGAATTTTATGCCTACTATGCCATCTTCTCAGAATACTTTTTTGAATTTTCTTCTTGAAATTATTTCAGTCTTCTTTCCCCTTTATTTTCTATTTCCACTTGGATGTTGATTCCATTGGAAGCTGATTCTCAAAATCTCTGTTTCCTCTTTCTTGCTAAAGACCTTAGCTTAAAAAGTCATCCTGATCTATACCTGGTCACTGAATACAGATGGCTCTAAAAGAGAATGATGACTGCACAACCCATCCTCACTCAAATTCAGTTCAGTTGTATATCATGGCATTACCTCCCTGATGTCATGGTCCCTTTTGAGAAGGAAGGACAAACATAAATGACAAGAATTCTATAACATGGACATAGCTGCAGTTGTTTTATTTTTGCCACATAATTTCTATTTTGGTAGATATGAGAGGACATAGGAATCAGGAAAAATGCCTATACTACCATTTTGTTGTTCACATGATCTAAAACTCATATTTAGTCTTATTAAATTTCACCTCATTCAATTAAATTCTCTGTTCTACCCTATGAAGATATTTTAATTATTATTACCATCAAACATATTAATTATTCTAGCTTTGTGACATCTTCATATTTTATGAGAAGGATGTTAGAGCAACTCCTCTAACTAACTCATACTAGCTCCTAAGAACTGGTTGTTACATTTTCATTTATACCTTGGAAAGCAGCAGACACTACAAATCAAGAATGGATTGATTTGATTTATTGATTCTCTAAACTTAAGAAAGTGATGGGGAAATTTTAAAATACAGATTAAGCTTAAAAGAATGTTACATTTTTTCTTCTGCTGAGCCAGTTGTTAAAATTTACCAACATACACATATCTTTAAACGATCAAATAACATAAGGTCAAGTAGAGATCTGGAACATTCACTCTAAATGGTGACCTCTTCCAAGTTAGCATTAAACAATTTCAGTCACTAAATTTGAGAACTAGAATTGCCATCTAATCTAACTCTTACCTGAAATGTCTACTCTATGAGCCATTTAACCAGTTTCAAATTCATCTAATACTCTTATCATCTAATCTCTGTCTGCCATGCTCTCCACAAGAATAAGAGAGGGTAGAACTTTATCCAATCTTTAGTTAACATTTAGTTCCAGCACATCTGCAACATCCCTTGATATCCCAGTTTAGATATCCTGTCCCTATCAAAAATAGAAATAAGTGATCAAACTATACTTATTCCTGATGGACCAAGGACAACTCTTAATGACCATCACTTCCTTTCTAATCATTCTTTTATTAATATATCCTAGAATTTTTCTCCCCACTTACATATATATATTCATTTGATGAGAAGAATTTATTTAGATAGGAGAGTACCTAATGGGTAATGAGAAATCAGATTGCTGCTGGGTTTAAATCATTCCTATTTTGGTGGACCACTATTAACAAAAATGTGGTTTGGATTTATAATATCCATTAGAATTCACAAAGATTTATGACTTATACCAGAGATGTAATAAGGGAATAGCAGAACAATTGACCTTTACTAGTCAGATTACTTGAAAAAATAGGTTAGCTCTAGATATGATATTAGCAGAGAAAGGGAGAATATGTAGAATTATAGGATGTAGTTGCTGTACTTTTATCCCAAATAATACTGCACATGATGAAACTGTATCTAAGGCCTTACAAGGCTTTAAAAGCACTATCAAAAAGAATTAGCATAAAACTCAGGCATCAACAATCTTATAACAGTTTGGTTAGAATCATAGTCTGGCAAATGGAAGGGGATGGTAGTTTCTATGATAATCTCCCTAATTGTAATAGTTGGAGTTTTAAAGGGATGGTGCAAAATTCCTTGTATGAGAGACCTGGAAAAAAGACTTATTGACATCACCTTGATCCAGCAGAAACCAACTCAGTATAAACAGAATAATCTATTCCTAATGAAGGAAAATAACCATTTGGAGGACACTTATTTTCTTGCCCTGGAGAAATCTGAAGGAAAATTAAAGGGTACCCAATAATATATTTCAAATATACTGGCCTATAGTGTACAAACTTCATTCTCCTTCTTTTTAAAGGAACAGTATTAGTCTTTCCCTGATCTGATTTCACTTCTTTCTTTTTCCATGACCTTCCCGAGATTGTTCACAAGATTTCAGCAACATATCCACTATTTCCTTCAGGACAGGAAGATAATATCATTCTCCTGAGTTGGGAGAATGGAACTCAAAAAGGGAAGCTTGGTGCTCTCTGGTGATGTCTTTATTTATCTTGAGTACCAAGTCCCTAGGCATATTTGTTTTGCCCTTTACAGTCCAAAGATCATTCTACTTGGCAGAGAAAACAGAAACAAAAATAAAATGTAGTAGCAATATCTTCTCTGTCTGCTTACTTATCTATCATCAGAACATCCAGCACAGAGTACTGGTATTGTTTTCCTTGATTCTTCCCATTACCTGAGTTTTCTTCAGGATTACTTAAAGCTAAATGAATATGTCACTTTCTTTTTGGTCACCATTAGCTTTCCTTACCATTCTCAGATATACTGATCTTTATCAGGTTCTTATAGAACTATGTCAGTTGTATGTTCTTTCTCTTTACCTACTCTTGCTTTCATAGTCTATACAGTTTTTGTTAAAGTGCCTTATTTATAATTTTTTAAAAAATGTTATGGTCATTTAAACATTTGGGATGAAGGGAGGCTTGCCCTACTCTAGATTGAATGTTCCCTAGTGACAAAAATACACAATAAATAAAAATGCCTGCAAAGGGACTACATTTAATAATATGTACAATACTTTTCCATAGTATTCCTCTATCTCTATATACATGTATGTCTTGCAAAAATCTGTAAAAATTAAATAATCTATTATTAAAGATGCTTTCTTAAAATGGAAATTTATTGTTATGGAATTTTAATCCTTCCTGATGTTTTCCTGGGCCCAAAATGTTTTGTTTTGTTTTGTTTATTTTTTGGCCTTTTTTCCTATTTTGTTTTTGCTTATTTAGTATTTAGTTTTAATAAATATTTATAAATTGTTTAATTAAAAAATAAATAAAATAAATCTGTGTTGGTTAATGATTCCTTTTGCTTACCCAATAGTCTATTTAAGCAATTCCCCTTTTTTCATCCTCATTGGTATTATTTCTCTATCTTCAGAATTTCAGTCTTGATATCTTTCCTTTTCTTTTTAGCATACATTCTTTATATATTCTTAGTTCATGAGATCCTAATTATCCTTCCTCTGAAGCTGTTTTACTCTTCTCTTGTTCATTAGACTATTCCTGCCTTTCTCCTACTCCTCAGTTGCGTGATTTCCATTTCCAAAACCAATTCCTCTTTGTTCCTCTAGAACAGAATTTTCCCTTATTGTTTCCTCTACAATCTGAAAGAATAATTGCCATTTATTTAGGTGCATGACAATACTATCTCTTAGTTCTCCTCATATACGTCTGACTGTTCCTTCTCAATCTCCTTTGCATGGATTATCATCCCTATCCTAACCCTAATCTAGCTTGCCAGTGCCCTCTTTTCTAAATTATCTGCTCTCACTCATTGTCTCATCAGCTCTCTTGACAAATTGACTTACAGAGCCTTAGTCTCTTTTCTGTACTCTAGTTGTCACATCACCAATTATCTATTTCCTGGTTCAAGTTAATGTCCAGTTAGCATTTCAAATTCACTATGTCTAACACATAAGTCTTTACAGCTCTTCCCAAAATCATTTCCAAATGTCTGCCCAAAGTAAGATTATAGTCTTACACACTCATATCATTGTTAAACTCCATCATCCTTTACCCCACACATCTAATTAGTTGTCAAATATTACTCTCTTTCGCCACATTTCTCATATTTTATCTTTGTTTTTACTCATTCAGAGACAAGACCTTTTTGACCATGAGGTAGAATAATGGATAAAACACTGGGTGTAGAGTCAAGAAGACCTGAATTCAAATATGTTTTCTAATATTACTTAGCTAGTGTCACCCAAGCAAGTGACTTAACCACTATCTGCCTCAGTTTCCTCATCTGTAAAATGAAGATAATAATAGCATTTACTTTCTAGGGTTTTTGTGAAATCAAACAACATAATTCTTGTAAAATGCTTAGCACAATGCTTGGCACATTACAAGAATTGAATAAATTCTTTACCCCCATGTAGTTCAGCTCTCTATCCCGACACATCAATTCTTGGGACTTTGAAACCAGTTATATTTCTCTGCTTATGAGCTAAATACTATTTGCAAGATTCAAACACAAGTAATTGACTCTTGAGGACTTTTGGACTATTTTCTCAAAAGGTATGTCAACACAAACCTGTGATGGTACATAGATTAGCATAATTGTGCCAACTTTTAGGAGTTTCTCTGTCTCTTGATTCCTGGCTTGACTTTCCACCCTTTAGTCTGATCTCTCATACTTCCTGAAGAAGAAATGCAGGCAATAATTCAAAAGGGGGCCCTTGTGTGAAAAAAACTTTGACATACCTGTCATCAAGGTATGGGTAAACTCGACCTGGTAAATAATGAGCTTTATCCCTACAGCAAATCCCCAGTCACAACATCCTGGGTGCTGCCCGGACTTTTCCATTACAAGAGCAAATTCTGAAAAAGTCAAAGTAAATATTATACAAATAAGTTTAAGAAAAACCTAGCAACCAAGCCCAAAGGAAGTCTTAAGGAGTGCAGATATATCCAGAGAGGTCATTGTCTGTGATTCACACTAAATAGTCTCCCTAAATAAGAAATGAATGCTCAAATGTGAAATGTGCAAATGGCTTCTGGGAGATTGAGGCTAAGGGCTAGGAGAGGTTTAGCAGAGTGGAGCAGGACTGTGGCTGGAGCATCAGGGTCACACAAGCAGCCTTCTTAGAAGATCAAAGACTTAAGTTACAGGTAGAGTTCATCCAAATCTTAAAGACTCCAGGTGATATAGTGGCTAGAATTCTGAACTTGGAGCCAGGAAGACTTCAATTCAAATCCTTGTCACAATGTGTCACAGTATGTCACAGTGTGACTGTGCAAAGTTATTTAATATCCAGTCTCATTTTCCTCACGTATAAAATAGTGATTATAACAGTAATAATATGTGTTACTCTAAGGATTAAATAATATATATATATATGTATATGTAAAATATTTTTTGCAAACCTAAGTCTTATATAAAAGTGATTATTATTCCTATATATTATTAATGATATTTACTCTGACCTCATATTGGTCGGATCAGCCACAGTCGGACATATTGTAATTCAACTCTATTATCATTTTGGTCCTCTTTGAGAGTGAAGGACACAGGCAACAAAAGTGATGATTGTTATCTTTGTTATTAATAATATTTATTATCCACTGAATTGCTCTTTCTACAGCCTAGTGATAGCTTTCAAACATCACTACTTCTTGTGATACCCAATAATAAGAAATTGAAACTACCTTCATTACATAATCAAATACTGGGTTATATAAGTATTAAATATTTTTGTTTATTTTAAAAGTGGGAAGAAATCAAGGCTATTTTAGTGGTCTGGCACTTACAAAAGAAGCCAAATATCAATAGTCTCTGTATTTGCCTAACTTTTTTTGTGAGGTTATTTTGACCTTTGTTGTTTTTAATGGATATAGCATATTGTTTATTAGTAGAAATTCCCTGAGAGAGAAGTGAAAAGCTAATAAACATCAGAATCCCATAGAAAAAATTAAAATAACATCATGGAGTTACAAGAGCCACTGAAAACTTCATCTGGCTAAATACCCATTTCAAATGACCCTTGAAAAGTTTTTCAGTCACTTCTTTTGAAATTAATAAATGGATGGCTTGAAGAAAAAAGAAAAGTGAAAATCCAATTAGGCCAATCAGTTTTAGAAGGTTCATTCAGGGGAAAAAAGTTAAGAAAAGAAAGGAAAAGAAGAAAGCAAAGATGTATAAGGCCTAAGTAATTATCTAGTAAGTACTTGGCATAAGCATTTTAACTGGATGAGCTAAAGCCAAAAATGTCACTGGACAAAAACTGGCTCCTGTTCTCTGTAGTAGCATATTCAAAAGTATGATTTTATTGTTTTATTTTCTGTTTTTATGTTGATAATATAAGAATAAATCTGACATTGAGAAAAAAGACACAAACATTTAACAAATGCTATTAAAAAGATGCTCAATCACACAGCAACCCTGAATCAAGATGCACACATGGTCAGTGAGTTATTTAAGTGCCTGAATAAGGGGTTCTGGAGTTTTGCAATTAAAAGCAATGCTGACAAAGGTGGGTTGCATTCCTTCTGTGAAGCTTTAGACTCAAGTTAGAACACAGCTTCTCTGCATGACTTGAAAAGAAAAATGTCCAGTTTTACAATGGCAAATACCATCCAGTGGGCAAAGTTTAGAAGGCCAGGATCCTTTCAGGAGAAAAATACACTCCACACCCATAAAAATGACTGATTGCATTGTTAACCATGGAAACGATGCTATTCCAATGTGTTGTGGAGGTCCTGGATTGGCTATATTTGCAATGGCAAATTCTTCCTGGCAATAAAAAGAAAAGGTCCTAAGAGTCCCTTCTCATTTCTTTCCCTTTTAATACTTTTCAAACAGAGAACAAAATGATGACAAATAACAGAAATCAGTATTGGCATCTTAGACTGCTGCATAACAACTCAAGTTTCATATATCTTGGATAGTACATTATTAGCCTGTACTTTACACCCAGTTAAATCTAAATTAATTAGAGAGAGATGAAGACTTCAAATGTTCACATTCTTTGATTTTCTTTCTTGTCAATCTAGTCTCTTGCCTTTGAACATTCAATACTTAACAGAATATCTTGCATTTAGTAGGTGTTTAATAAATGCTTGTTGGATAAGACTGGATTGAATGGGGTTAAAATAGGAACTTCACTGGAAAACAAAGAGGAAAAATAAGATTTTTAACAAGTCTAAGAGTTACTCAGATACTGGGAAATATTTGATAGAGAAAGAATTTAATTCAATTTTAAAAAATCATTTGTAAACATTTATAATTAGTGTTTATTTTCTAGCCAAGTAAAGAAGTAAAGCATACACATAAATAACTAAGGAGAAAGAGAGAGAGACAGAGGGAGAAAGAAAGAGAGATTGAGAGAGAGAGAGAGAGAGAGAGAGAGAGAGAGAGAGAGAGAGAGAGAGAGAGAGAGAGAGAGAGAGAGAGAGAGAGAGAGAGAGAGAGAGAGAGAGAGAGAGAGAGAGAGAGAGAGAGAGAGAGAGAGAGAGAAACTCTTTAAGAGCAGACTCTAAGATTTATTAAAAAGAACAGTGACTACAGAGTCAGAGGGCCTCCTCCAAATTCTCCCTTTGAATGTTTACTGCTAATATTTCTGTGGGCCAAACAAATAATAAGAGCTATTTTAGAGGACATTAAAGGTTGCAAAGTGCATATTCATGTTATATTATTGAATCTTTACAACAATCCTGTTGTTATATCCATTTTGCAGATGAGGAAACCAAGGCTTAAAGTTTAAAAGGTTAAGTGACTTATCATTGGTTATCTCCTTAATACATATCTGAGGAAGGATTCAAACTCAGGTTTTCTCCATTCTAAGACTAACTCTCTAATTACTATACTACTTAGCTACTTAAATTTCATGGGTATCAATTTCCTCATCTGTACAATGATGGGATTAGATTTTATGGTCTTTGAAGTGCTTTCCATTCTTAAATCTATGATGCTAAGCCTTAACAGAAATACAAACTTATCCTTGAGAGATAAGCAAAAAACACTTTTGCACTGAGTAAAATCAAGGAGAGCTTCTTGGAAGAGGTTGTACTGACTCTGGGAAAGGAAAATAATCTCACAGGTACCTGGGAGTCAGTGGGGAGTAGCAATAGGACAAGATTTCGATATTAATAGCTGAAATAGGACTTTGGAATTGACTATGAATTTCAATTATCCATTATCTAATTCCCAAGAATCACTGTCATTTATTCACATTCCCAGGTAATAGGGTCAGATCAGAAACCAGTCCTCAATTTTAAAAGGAAATCAAAGGCAAGGAAGCTCAAGGCAACGTGATTAATCATAACTTGAGTTTCCTGATTTCCAGGCTGTAGTACTTTCTTTGGGCCATGTTCCCTCATTTTATTTAAACCTGAGATTTCAATTCCCAAACTCAGGGCTTTTGTTTGAAATGGTGATCCTAAAACCAGAGAAATGCGAAAAAACAAGACTCTAGGAGATGATAATAGTTCTGTTCATTTGGAAGGAGGCCTATTTCAACAGGTTGAGTAACCTAGATTCCAGAGAACACCACTTTCTATGAGATCATACCAATAAGAAAGAGATAATTTAGAAAACTCTCCTATCCCTCTAAGTCAGTTCAGGTGTGTTGGCTTCTGAAATTCAGACTCCTTGTCAATTTCTTCCTATTCCCATAAAAGATGTGTGGAAATCTCCCCTCCACACATACCCTCAATCCTTCTTTTTCCATTAGTTTTAACCACACTTTGGCAAATCAATGAGGACAAATTGAGAACAGAACAGACCCAGACTTTGATCCAAAACAAAAGTTAGCATTTCTTCAAAGTCCAAAATACATTAGGAATGTTGTTTCTGCTCAT
Source organism: Sminthopsis crassicaudata (assembly GCF_048593235.1). NCBI lineage: Eukaryota > Metazoa > Chordata > Mammalia > Dasyuromorphia > Dasyuridae > Sminthopsis > Sminthopsis crassicaudata. Next base: position 598,241,232 of record NC_133618.1, read on the forward strand.
CAATTTTCATTTTCTATCCTGGCTTCTGTATTTCAAACCCCAGGGTAAATTTAGTAACAAAAGTCTCCCAAGGTTTGAATCACAAAGTAGAATGAAAAAGAAAAAGCCAATCAGAGAGGAAAACTGATTTTACCTTGCCACCAGCCTTAGTCATATAATTCTATTTTATACCTTCCTTCTCTGCTTAAGGACTACTCTGTGGGAAGAAAGGAAGAAATGTGATGTTTAGGCACCCACTCAAAAGTGACAAAATAAAATTCTAATTTCTATTAATATCCATTATGTGTTTTTCTTATTGAATTTTAAACTCCTTGAAGGCAAAGTCTTATTTTGTTTCTGTGTTAGAGCCAAACACAGAGTTCTCTAGTAAGAACTCCGCAAATGTCAAAATGACTTAAATAGAATTAATGACCACTCCTCTCCACTCCCAAACAATTTGTTGAATAGTTTTTCCATTGTGTCCAACTCTTCATGATCCCATTTGGAGTTTTCCTGGCAAAGGTACTGAAGTGGTTTGCATTTCTTTCTCCAGCTTATTTTACAGATGAGAGAACTGAGGCAAATACAGTTAAGTGATTTGCCCAAGGTCACACAGCTAATAAGTATCTGAGGCAGGATTTGAACTATTTGAACTCATCTTCCTGTCTATGGTATTCTATATCTACCTTCTGCAGCACCTAGCTGCCCAACTCCTCTTCCCTCTTTCTCCCCCAAATAAACAAATATAAACCTGGAATCTTGTTTCAAGCACTATTTGAGAAAAGGATCTTTTTGTCAGTTAAGAATCATTTATTAAATACTTGCTGTGTGCCAACAAGGAAGGTAAAACTACATTCTCTCTCCTTGAGGTGCTCACATTTTTTTCACTTTGTTTGGAAAGAAAACTTAGAGCTTAGAACCTCAGAATCACCACACTAAGTCAAACTGATGACTATCCCCTGACTAGTATAGCATTCTGACTTTGACAGATATACCAATAGAAAGCAAATAAAAGAGCCACATTGTCCTCAATGCTATTGATTTCAAAGGTCTAGACATATTTCCCTAAACCAAGTTTCTCTGAACAAGCAATTATGACTAAATATATGATTTTGTTAAAACTTTCTTTAATACCAATGAATGCATGTGTAGAGGGCTCTCAGAGAAGAATTTTCTCTACCAAGTGGATGGTCACGTCTTCTACAAATTATTATTATCCTAATCTTTAGTAACACAAAACTTAAAATGAAAAAAGAACACATTTTAAATATATTGCTTTGGTATATAATTGGGAAAAATAAAATATTTTAACAAGAAATATTTCAAAATGATTTTTCTTTATAACCTTATATATTTTCTTTTATGCATTTAAAAAACAGGCTTCCTCAGAGTGACTGACCAAGGAATCACTTAACATCAAGATGGCTAAAGCTCTGTTTAGTTATGGGATGGGAAGGGGGTGAAAAGAGATTTAGTGAGTCTCTCAAGTTCATATAGAAATCATGTTATAGAAGTAGCACTAGAACACAGATTTATCTGACTGTAGACTAACATTCAGCTATTACCTCAAGATGCTTAATGTTCTTGATACATTATAAACACTTAATCAATAACTTGGAATGTCTGCCTCATTTAATTGCCTCATTTGTTGAACTTCAGCACTGGAGAGCTCTGTGCTGTTTTCTTTGTTGGCAGCCTCTTTAATAGAAAGAACCTTGAACCTTATACACAGAGAGGACCTGAGTTCAAATATCTCATCTCTATTGTTTACTATGTAACTTTGACTCAGACACTTAGCCCATTTCATCTGCAGTGTTCTAGTAATGAATCCTGCACCTTGCTTTGTAGGGTCTTGTGAGGAAAGCAGTTTGTAAACTGTCTGACAAAGTGTCTGACAAAGGTGAGCTATTTATTATTTTAAAAATTCATTGTATTTGTTCTTGGCTTTTATTGTACTTATTGTCTGCATCCCACTCATTATTATATTGTTATATATACTCTTTAATGCCTTTGTGAGAGGAAGTCTGACCATTGATAGTGGATAGGCAACTGATGTTAGGGGCTGGAAGACCTGTGTACCTTTTAACCTCTGATTCTGATACATACTATTTTATGTGGCCATGCTCACTTACCTACTCAGTTTCTTCCCTCAACTTAAAGACTGTAAGTCATAGAACTAGGTAGAAAGATTTTTCCATATGGGAAGTTTTCTCTCTCTCTCTCTCTCTCTCTCTCTCTCTCTCTCTCTCTCTCTCTCTCTCTCTCCATATATATATATATATATATATATATATATATATATATATATATATATATATATATATATATATATATATATATATATGTATATGTGTGTGTGTGTGTGTGTGTTTATATAGGTAAAATTATAGGTGGAGAATGTGTGCATAAAATTTTCACCTTCCAAAGCAGATTATAAGTTTTTCAGAGACATTTTGTACACAGACTGAATGATTAGAAAGCCTTTACACAAAAGATTAGCTGGCTACTTGTGAGTACATTACAGAGAATTTTCTTGTTAAAAGTCATAGATTGAGCAGAATGAACTCCAGAATTCCAATCCTTAAATTCAATGTTTCTGTTGTAGGAATTATTTCTTTTGTCTTTCCCCTTATAACATTTGGTACAAACTTGCCCATGGAAGTATCTCTCAAATACCTGCTGACTAATATGTTTATATATATATATATATATATATATATATATATATATATATATATATATATATATATATATATATCACTTTAAAGTTAGAAAAGGTGACCTCTAGATTGGAGTTCAATATTCTCAAACCTGAGTACTCAGTTTCCTATATATAAACCAGATGCTTTTTCGATTTTCATCTTTCTGATTAAAGAATCTCAATATTCCAAATCTGAGGTATTACTTCATACTTCTGAGAGTGGCTAAGGTGACAGGAAAAGATAATGATGAATTTAGGATGTGGGGAAACTGGAACAGTAATGTATTGTTGGTGATATTGATAGAATTATGCAATGACCTAGCCATTTGTGAAAAACAATTTGAAACTATGCCCAAAGGGTTATAAAATTGTGCATTCCCAGAGCATCTAGATGGCACAGCAGATAGAGCAAGAAAATAAGAATTCCTTAGTTTCATAAATGCGTTTCCACTTATAAAACCTACACTCTGAACTCAGAGGCAAGTGAATAATCCAAATATCACAGTATTATAATTTTAGCATTAAAATAAATTTTCAAGGTCATCTATTCCACCTCCTTTCTTATTTCTTTTCATCTTTTTAACAAACTGAGGTCCAAGAAGATTGTGCCTTACCCAAACTCATATAATGAGTAGAGATTTAAACCAGTGGCATAAGATCATAGATTGAGAGCTGGAAAATACCTTCAGACCATCAGTAGCTAGCATTAATATTTGTAAAGGTTTGCAAAGCTCTTTACATGAGCTATATCATTTGGTTATCATAACAACCTGTGGGGAAGGTATCATCATTAGCAGCAGCAGCAGCAGCATTATTATTTCCATTTTACAGATGCGGAAACTGAAGCTAAATGACATTAAGTGACTTGTCTAGATTTGAATTCAGATTTTCTGCCTCCAGATCCAATATTCTTCATATTGCACCAAATTGTCTTCTGAAATATCTTACAAAGAAACTTGTAAGATACTCCTTCAGTTTAATTAATCACAATCACTTTTAAGAAAGGATCATCCATCCCCAAACTGCAATTTGAGATGAAGTACAGATGTCTTCAACTTCACAGAAACTCATTTGGTCAGTTTTCCTTCCCTAGTGATCAAAAATATCACAGGCATTAGGTAGCAAGGCTATGTGTAAATAGAGGTGACAGCAGAGATGTGGCAGCCTGCAGTAGAGTGTGAGACTTGTTTGCTGGAAGATGGTGATTTGGGAAAGGAGGGTGGGGGAGTAATTTGCTCCTAACTCCTGGGGGATACTCTGGAAGAGTCAAAGTATTCTCACTGGTATCGCCTAACAGATTGTAGCCAAGGATGAGGTCAGTCTGTTTTTCACATTATGAAAGATAATAAAGCAATAAAGCAGTGAGAGGCTGCTGATTGCCTACCCTGCTCTCCAGGTGTGCTTTATGGGTACCTCACTTTGGGCCAACTCCAGGCTAGAATTATGGAAGTCATTCCTGGAGGAGCCAAGCCAACCACAATGGAACAAATATGAACAAAGAGACCTTTTGCTCAGTTACTCATTGTGTGTGGCTAGCATCTCAGTTTTCTGAGAGTTATTTGGCCCATCACATTGCTGGACATCCCATATGGCAAAACCGTTATGTTCCTGGAAACCCTGAATGACAAATCACAGGAATGGCAGATGGAAAAGACCCACCAGATTTAGTCAACTTGCTGATCCTCTACTTGGAGGATCTTTGAAGAATAAGGACTCAAAATAGTGATCAGTGATGTTCATCAGAGCCAGATGTGTACTTGGAAAAAATATTCTTAAGATAGCCACAGGTAAAGGGGCTAACAGATGTGGTGAGATGATTCTCTATATAATATAATTTGAGAAAAGTTTCTTTGCCCAAAGAGAAAGCAGGAAGCTGCTTCCTTTGATGTGAAAGACTTATCTAGAAACTCCTTGTGGACAGGGTATCTTACCCTTCCTCAACCAAGCCTGGATACTCTTTATTTAGAAGGCACTTCATAAATGTTTGATGAATTGAATAGAATACCATTTTAGAGGTAAAAGCAACTCATTTAGGGCAATGCAGGGAAATAAAGCAAGAGAAGATGCACAATATGAAAAAAAATTTCCATCCTCAGTCTTTCAATAAATAGCAAGACTAGCAAATCAAGATAATATATTTGTCTTTTAATTATGGTTTCTACCGACATATGCACCAGTAGCCTTAAGGAATGATTTTAATGGTGGAAATTTTAAACCCTGTGACAATAGAAAATTCCAGTAATTATTCTTAAGGAAAATATGTCAACAGGATTTAATATATGTCATATCCCATAAGTTTTAGTGCAATTCCCAAGCTTTAACAATTTTAAGAATAAATGATGCAAACATATGGAAAAAGCATTTGAAAAGTTAATTATTTAAAGTTATTTAAAGTTAATTATTTGAAAAGCGTTTGTTTCTTGTTAAAATTCTTGTACTATTTATTTCTTTAGCTAACTTTTGGACTTTATAAAAGCTTTTTATCAATTAATAAGTCCAATAATTGGACTGAATTTTTAATCCTAGACTCAGGATCATCCAAGAATGAGTGACATTGCCTATCTAGCAATTTTGAGGTGACCTATCTTCTAATGAAGATAGACTAAGTGAGGTAGATGATCTTTCTCAATTCTCTGATCTGAGAAAGTCATGCAGAAAATGTTACTCATATAATTCATAATAAGAAGATACCCTATCTTGTTCAAATTAAAACTAAACATTTATCATCCAAATTTCATAAAACTAAAAAAATTATAAAAGAAATTTAAGTAATTAAAAGTGTAAAACTTTAAAAATTACTTTTTAAATGAATAAGCTTAAATAAGCTTTAACAATTTAGAATTTAAGGCTTTGGGACACTTTATAGATATGACAATAATAATTATAATAATAATAACTAGCATTTATAAACTGCTTTAAGGAGAAAGCATTTATATATATTATCTCATATCAGCTTCACATTAATTCCTCTGTAAGGTAGATTATTTTGCTATCCTCATCTTGTTACAGATTTTTAAAAAATGAGGTTACTGCTTAAAAAACTAATGAATTTAGACAGTTTTTTTTTTCTGACTCCAAAACCTATTACCTTTCCACTGTGCCACCAAGTTACCTTAAATATGTTGAAATTTGTTACATGGTCATTTTGTTGTTGTTGTTTAGTTGTTTCAGACTCTTTTGGGGTTTTCTTGGCAAAGAACTGGAATTGTTTGTCATCTCCTTCTCTGATTCATACAGATGAGGAAACTGAGACAAAGAGGGTTAAGTGACTTGTTCAGGGTCATCCAGCTAATGTGTCAGAGGCTTGATTTGAATTCAACTTTTCTGACTCCAGAACCTACCTACTGTAACCTATCCACTGATCAAATTCATTAGTCAAATGATAAAGATTTTTTAAAGTGATAACCAACTCCAGGCAGATGTCTGCTTGAAAGATATTCAAATCTAAAAAGAATATCAGATTTTGTTATATAATATGGCATTCCTGGAAGACTTCCCATTCATTCCTTTCTTCATCATTCATTTTCCAACCATAGTAGGTGTGTAAAGTTCTTTGCTAAGAACTTCTGGAGTTGGAAAGATAATTAAGTTATGACATATGACCTCTTGAAACTGGCAATCCAGCAGTTAGTCAACAAGAATTCATCAAGCACTTACTAGGTAACATGAACCATGCTAAGCATGATGGAAATAAAGAAAAAAAGCCAGTCCTTGCCCTCAAAAAATTCAGATTCTAACAGAACCTCAAAGTAACAAGGTGCATACCAGCTTTCTATCTATCTACTTATTATATCCATCCATATATCCATCCATCCATCTATCTTGTGTATATACATATATGTATGCATATTTATAGGTACACACATACATGTGTACATATGTATTGCATGTATATGTGTTTGTGTGTATATGTAGAAGTATTAATCAGTGAATACATTAGCATTCAGGGACACCAAGAAAGGCCTCAGGATTTGAGCTGTGGTATGAGAAACTAAGAATCGAAGGAGAGGAGGGAGAGTCTGTTGAAAATGGGGGACAAGCAGTACAAAGGTAGGGGATGCTTTGCCCAATGTGATGGACAACAAATAGCCAGGTAGTAAGGAAGGACAGGTAGTGAAGTACTTTAAATGTTAAAAGGAGAATTCTATATTTCACTCTGAAAGTCATAGGGAATCACTGGGATTCATTGCACAGGGAAATAATACAGTAAGAGCTATATTTTAAGTAAATCACTTTGGCAGTTGAGTAGAGGATAGGTCAAAATGGCAAAAACACTGGTGGAGAGACCAATAAACAAGCTATTGCAATAGTCCAGGCAAGAGGTGATAATGGCCTGAGCTTGGACTATGGTAGTGTAGAAAAGATAAATTATAAGCAAGATGGTAATATTGGGGGGGGGGGGGTAAGGAGCTACTTCATTTCCATACACAATTCAGTTTAAATCAGCAAAACTTTGTTTGTCAAGCACCCCTCTCAACCTCAGTTAGCTAGTTTATCTGTAAAATGTGGGTTAAAATAACAGCACCTACTTCAGAGCTCTTATGAACCAAATGAGAAATGTTCTATATGAATGCTAGTTATTACAATTATACTGGTTACTGTGTATCAGACAGAAACTGTGGGAGGCCCTAGAAATAAAAAAAAATAAAAAAATAAAAAAAACAACCTAAAGGAAAAAGTTCCCACCCTCATGGGCCTTACCTTCTACAAATATACAATCCTGTGTAATGACTATTCCTTGCATTAAAGAAATACATACAATACAGTGTAGAACATGAAAGTATAAGGAAGTATATAAAATGTTGTGCCAAGTCATAGCAATTTCAAGCCTTATGTGATGTTTTCTTCAAAGTTGTTATACTAGGATCACAGAACAACCTTCACTAGAAAGGGAAAAGCCAAAACTCCATGAATCATTAGTCTTACTAAAATTAAAAACTTTTATGCCTTGTGGAATATGCAGCATCTACTTGGCCCGAGTGAGGAAATTTAGAAGTGACCAGTGGTTGGAGCTGTTTTCACTTCTGGAAGGTATTTCTGATGTTCAGTCTTTATATCCTTTTGCCAAAAAGAGGAAGGGGGGAACTTCTCAGATTTGAATGACTTTGTGAAAATTCCCTTCCCTTCTATCTTCCTATCTGAACATTGATCTACATTCCTGTTTGGGCACAGCAGGGTAATCTGAGGATAGACTCTTGGAACCTTTGCTCTGAATTGGGTTGTTTTTGTAGATTAAAGTCAGAAGCACATTTATATTTATATTGGGTCTCTGTCTTTCTCTGTCTTTCTGTGTATGTCTCTCTTTGTTTATCTGTCTGTTTGTCTATCCCTCTCTGTGTCTCTGTCTCCCTCCCTCTCTCATCTCTCTCTCTCTCTCTCTCTCTCTCTCTCTCTCTCTCTCTCTCTCTCTCTCTCTCTCTCTCTGTGTCTCTCTCACTATTTGTCTCTGTGTCTCTCTGTCTCTCTCTCTCTCTCTCTTTCTCTCTCTCTCTCTTTCTCTCTCTCTCTCTCTCTTTCTCTCTCTCTCTCTGTGTCTCTCTCACTATTTGTCTCTCTCTGTGTCTCTCTGTCTCTCTGTCTCTGTCTCTCTGTCTCTCTCTGTCTCTCTGTGCCTCTGTGTCTCTGTGTCTCTGTGTCTCTCTGTCTCTCTCTTGTTTCTCTGTCCCTCTCTATTTCTCTCTGTCTTTCTATCTCTGCCTCTGCCTTTCTCTTTTTGTCTTTGTCTCTCTGTTTCCTTCTATCTGTCTCTCTCACACACATAGAGACACGTTAATCTTTACTATGGCTTCTTTTGGAAAACTATCCATCTTCAGCCTTCACTGTTAATTATGGCCCCATGCTCTGGTAACTAAATGATAGTGGGCTTGGAACTGTCATTGCTGTCTTTACACATTACTTTTAAGCAGGCTGCTGAAATCATTCTGGGCAAGGTTAAAGGAAGTCTCCTCGGTGCAAAGGTTTCGATTAAAACAAACACTGTTTGCTTTCTGGATCTGGCAGGAAAATTAGATAGAAATCCAAGATGTTATAGGCTTTGGTCATTGTTTCCAAGCAACCAGATGCCTGGCCCAGGGAGAGAGAGTTTCTTTCTTTTGGTGCCAGATGTGTTGATAGACAGTGGTCTGCTTTCCTAAGTAAAGGCCATGGGGAAAAATATAGGAAACTTATATTTGCCTCATTACCTGAATCATCCCTGGAACTGCTGCTCTATTAGGCAATAGAATTGGTGAATAAATCCAGTTAAAGCAAATGAGAGAGAAAAGGCATCTTTTCTACCTTTTAAAAGGGGGAAAAACATAATGGATTCCTTAGAACTCCTCATCTTGGGAGATAAAGATTTAGGCAAGTGGGTAAAAAAAAAAGCAATACAACAGTATTATAGGTAGCTGTCTAGTGATATAAAACAATAATATAAGCAGGACCAAACATGAGGGAAATGGCAAGTGAACTGATTTGCTTTTGACAATCCTTCTATTTCCTGTTTTTCAGGACCTTTCACCTTCTCCTTGAACTATAAGTATAAGCTTTGGAACATTATGTAAAATAGATCTCATAGATATGTGTTGTTGTTGTTGTTGAGACATTCAGTTATGTCCAACTATATATCATAGCATGGAGTTTTCATGGCAAAACTACTCGAGGAGTTTGCCATTTCTTCCTCCAGGGGATCACCTTTGTAAGCACTTTCCACCATGACTTGTTTGTTTTATGTTACCCTGAACAGCTCATAGATTCATTGAACTATTTAAGCCCTTCCTCCATAAGATTTCCTAAACAAACATACACAAACTCATGGAAGAAATGTTTGGGTATAAAGAAGGATATTAGATTGATTTTTTTTTCCCCTGAGGGAATTGGGGTTGTGACTTGCCCAGGGTCACACAGCTAGGAAGTGTTATATGTCTGAGGCCAGATTGGAACTCAGATCCTTCTGACTTCAGGGCTGGTGCTCTATCCATTGCGCCACCTAGCTGCTCCCTAGGTTGAAATATTTAAAAATTATTTCAAAATAAATAAGCCTATGATATCAAGACATTAATAATCAAACTCATAGAGCCTGTACTTGAATTAAAACTTTTCTCCTCTTCCTCTTTCTTTTAATTCTCCTCCTTTTCTTCTTTCTCTCCCTCTCCCTCCTCCTTCTCTTCCTTCTACTACTATTACTACCACCACCACCACTACCACCACCACCCCGCTATCACCACCACCACCACCCCACTACCACTACTACTACTACTACTACTACTACTACTACTACTACTACTACCACTACCACCACCACTACTACTACTACTACTACTACTACTACTACTACTACTACTACCACTACTACTACTACTACTACTACTACTACTACTACTACTATTACTACTACTATTACTACTACTACTACTACATCTTGGACAAGTCACTTAAACTCTATGCCTAACTTTTCTCATCTATAAAATGAAAAGATTCAACATGATGATCTCTAAATAGCCCTATGACAATTAACTAGCTCTAAATATATAATCCTATAATTGTATTATGTATTGTTTGTAATCGTCTATGTGTGTGTATATGTGTGGGCATGCGTAGAATGTCACCATTCTTTAACAATATTATGTTGATAATCTTTTGTTTTTTATATCACCTTCATTTTCAAATAATCATTTCCTCATCATCCCCTCCATAGAACCATTCCCTGCCCTGTAAGAGAGAGAGAAAGAAAGAAAGAGAGAGAGAGAAAGAAAGAGAGAGAGAGACAGAGAGAGAGACAGAGAGAGACAGAGAGAAAGAGAAAGAGAGAGACATAGAGAGACAGAGACAGAGTCAGAGGGAGGAAGGGAGAAAGAGGCAGAATCAGAAACAGAGGCAGAGAGTCAGACAGAGACAGACAGAAACAAGAGAGAGACACAGAGGGACACATGGGGCAGGGGAGTATTTGGCAAGATTAATACGTAATATTCTATATTATGGTTACTTAACTCCTGAAAGAAGGGAGGGAAACACATGGTCTTCTTTTTTGGGGAGACTGCATTTTCATTGTTGTTATTCTTGTTGCCCTTTTCACATATATTGTAACTGTATCTATTGTTTTCCTAGTTCTGCTGACTTCATTTTTTATAACTTTATATATATCTTTTCCTGCTATTCTCTATTCTTAAAATTCATCATCTATTATGGAATAAATTTCATAATATTTTATTTAACCATTTCCTAGTTGCTGGAAATCTACTTTGTTTTGAACTCTTTGTTACCACAAAATTAGCCATAATTCTTTTGTATCTCTCCCCCTTTCTCCTTTTATCTGCCACTCTGGGAAGATTTCTAGAACTATAGGAAGCCTTCCTAATCCTGGAATCATAGATCCTGAACTCAAATCCTGATCTAATATTTATTTATGCCCTTTGTGACCTTAAGAAATCTAGATAACCTTTAAGGTTTTCCCTTCTAACAATAGATCTTTTTAACTCTGTAATCTTTTAATAAATCTTTACTGTTGAGTGATTTGTGTCTATGGATAAAAAGGCCATGTCCTACGCATCTTGATCTCATTTATTTCCATATATACCTTTGGTGCCAAAAAAGTTAGATACTATTTTTTTTTCAATTTAGGAAACTTGGAGCCTTGGAAAATGCATCACTCACTTAGAGTCACACTATAAGCTAGGTAGTGGGACTAGAATTTACTCCTGCTGAGATTCAGCTTTGAGGATACTGGACTGACTGGGCCTTCCTAACTTGTTTCATAAGATGAGTCATTATTATTTGGTACTTTGAGCTAGATACATTTCAAATAGCCAGAATGCAGAAAGGCAAGCACACTATATTAGCATTCACAAAATACTAAGTCTTTTCTGAACTCATTGTTCTTGGACTACCTGCATCTGAATGAGTTGTCATGAAAACCCTAAATAAGAACTGTGGCCTGGGAAAGATGCATGCAACAGCAGACTAGATCATCCTTGTTTATGTATACATGTACTGAAAAATAACTGGAGCTTCCAGTTAAATAAAAATAATCTATGTCTGAAAGGAGAACAGGTAAATCTAGGGATGAGTTCATTCTCAAGCTGTCATCACTTCCTCCTAGCAATTCATGTTTTCTACATGGAGTTGTTTGTTATTTAGTATGATTTCCTTACAACCTAGAAGACTCTCATTTCCTTGGCCAACCTAGGAGTCCCCTTCTCAATTTTTAATAAATGTGAGAGCCCAACACTTGCTTTACAATGCCAACATTGTCACTTACTCTGACTAGTTAAGTATAAAATAAGCAATAGCCACTCAAAGTATAGGCATTTAGTGAATACATGTAGAAGTAAATCGAAAGGAGTGATAGTATTTATATCACTTGTAATCTTGTAGAACATTATAGAAAAACAGCAATCTACAATTAACTAGATATAATGAGAAATGAAAAAGAAGGGGGGGGGGCTCTGTACCAAATCCAGCATTTCCTATAGGCTTCATTCACTCATTCATATAACATTTATTAATCACTATATTTAAAGTAACATGTTAGGTAATACACATACAATGATAAAAACAAAACCATTTATATTCTTAAGGATCTTACAATATTAGGATAATTGGTAGATAAGAGTGCTGGACCTGGAATCAGAAAGACCTAAGTTTAAATACTACTTCAGATATTTACCAATTGTGTGACTCTGGATAAATATATCATCTAACCTTTGTTTGCTTCAATTTCCTCATCTGTAAAATGGTGTTGATAATAGTACCTAACTTCCAGGGTTGTTATAAGGATCAAATGCTTGTTGTGAGGATCAAATGCAATAATAATTATATAGCACTTAGCACAATGCCTGGCATATAGTAAGCATTCTATAAATGTAAGCTATTATTATGATGATGATTTAGAGTAAACATAAAAATGTATATGTAAAAGAAATGTAAAATAAATACATAGTATTTCCAGCATAAAAAGACCCAAATGTGGGGGGGCAGGGGGATGAGATTGGAAAGACATTAACTAGGAGGTTGCCCCTTGAAAGGAACTAAGGTTTTAAGTAAAAGTAAAAAGGGAAAGCATCCCAGGAATGATGGATGGTGATGCACAAGCTGTGAAAAGATAGTTTGAGTAACCAGGTCACACTGAAGGTTTTCAGAGTGTAAAGGACCAATTTTCTTTTTCAAGCAGAAATGGTGACTAGGTTACTAGGAAGGGACTCCTGGGATTTGCTCCAGGGCATCAAACTTAGATGTGCTGATAGCCTCCACAGACCTTTTAGAGACAGGGTGATACATTGGAAAATATCATTGGGTTTGGAGCCAAAAATCTAAATTTAAATTCTAACTCAACAGTTTTCAAACAGTTTGGGAATCTGGGCAAATCATTTTATTTTTCTTATCCTCAGATTCCTTTATTCTAAAATGAAAGGATTGGACTAAATGGTTTCTAAAGTTCCTTCCTGGCCTAAGCTCTGATCCTCTATGATTTTCCTTTCTCATCCTTCCTAATTCCCTCTCCCCTCTAATCTCCATATCTGCCAATAGCCTCTGCTGGTTTTTCCAGGTAGATCTCCGCTCCATTGAGCAGTCAGAGCAGGATTCTTCATCCCACCTTCCCTCACCTTTTTAATGCCAATCACCTCATGTACAAATACTCCTTGTTATGGTTTTTGAACTAGTTACATAATTATAAAACCATATAGTTTTGCACTAGTTTGTACTAGTATATAACTAATTTGTACTAGTTACATACCACAGCTCAATTCTGATTGCACTTTGAGAATTTCTAACAAAATTACATACAACCCAATCACTAGGTAATATGAATAAATAGGATGGGATGATTAGCAATGGGGTTCAAGAATGGAACATTGGCACTTCTAGGTTTCCTGCATGAAAGTTCTATTCTATAGAACTCTGATACAATAGTTAGGATATGAATTGGGAGGTGGGTCACAACAAAGGTTAGTCAGGATATCCTGAAGGAACTTCATCTTGAAAAACAAAGGAATACCACGAAACATGTAAATGTGTTCCTCTAATAGTTACAATAATAAGAAAATCATTAATTTTGATTTTATAATTTTATCCCTTTTCAACACTTCAGATAGGTAGTCATGCATCTATATAGCTTCCTTAACAACCTTCTCAAAATTTCCTACCTCATATTGATTGTAAAAATAATTTTTTTTATCTAATACTTTTATGGCTAATACATAGGATAAGAATTTTGATAACTCCATCTGGACAATATACTGCCAAACCAAGTGAATTTATACATAGCATTCAACATTTCTTCATTTGCTGTAACCAATGGACTTTTTAAACTAGCTTCTCAATTTCAAACTAAAACTGGACTCATGTTTTTCTCTTTCCCTCCAAACTGCCCCCTCTTTTCAAATTCATTATTCTTTCCAAGACATCACCATCCTTACAAGCTTTCAATTTGTATCTATCACATTATCCTTGACTCTTCATGCTACTTCACTCAATATACCAATTCAGTTGCCCTATCTTGTTACTTCTACCCTCATAACATCTCTTGTATGTTCTCTCTAGTCACACATCTTGCACTTTGATTCATATCTTTATCACTTCCCACTAGATGATTGCAATAGACTCCTAAGTGCTTTTCTTGCCTCAAATCTCTTCCATTGTGGGTCTGTCTTTGACTCTGTTGCTGAAGTATGGATCTCATTATATCACTCTCCTATTTAATACAATCCAAAGGTGTCTTATTGACTCTAAATCAAACTAATCTTAAACCTTTTTGATGAGCTTTAAAATCTACTTTACAACTTTGCTCCAGCTTCTCTAACCTCATGGCATATGAACCCTCCAGTACTCAGTGCTCCAGTCAAACTATATCCCTGTGCTCTTCATACACAGCCTCCATTTCCTAGCTCTCTGCTCTTGCACATGACAGCCCTCATGTCTGGGATATACTTTGGTTTCACTCCTCTCCCTTTAAGACAAAGGACTATCTTCTATGTGAACTCTTCCTAATCTTAGCTGCTAGTGTCCTGCCTGATATTTAATTACATTGAATTTATTCTCTTTGTATTTATTCTATAGTTAGTTAGTTAGAGGAAGGGGGCAGGTAGATAGATGGATAGCTATCCAAAATATCTCTATTTTGGTAAAGTTTGATATTTTATTAAATAAATGAAAGCTTTGAAATATTTATTATTGATTCCAACTTACACTTACTTTTTATTTTTTTTAATGGTGCAAACTGAGATCCCTGGATATGAATCTCTTTCATCATTTGGGAAGCACTTTGAATAGTATTTTGTTTTAAAAAGGCTTTATGCATATATATGTATGTATAAAATCTTCTTGCTATTTATTCCATATCTACATTCTTTGTGTGTAGGAATTGTTCAAACATTTTATTTGTACTCCTACTACCTAACAGTTTGTCTTGGCACAAAGTAGGCACTTAATAATACTTGTTAGATTTTAGGAATGATAAGAGTTTAAAAAAACATACTTCAAATAGATGAATTAACCTCATTACTTATGTGGGGACTAACTATTATCAACTAATGTCAATGTCAATTCTCTTTTCTTCAGCAGTAATTTCATTAAAAAAAATTAGTGATGCAGATAATGGCACCTACTGTCAAATTTGTCACTAAAGTCTACATTAGAATTGGGATGGGAGGATCCCAGCAGAGAGCTTCATCCACTTGTACCCATGGCATTTGAAACCCATTTGAAATAAATGGTTTGGTTTTCTGGATATACAGCAAAGAAACTTCTACCTAAATTCCTTTGGAAATATTATGAAGGAGTTAGAGGACAAGGAAGGAAGAAAGGAAGGAAAGAAGGAAGGAAGGAAGGAAGGAAGGAAGGAAGGAAGGAAGGAAGGAAGGAAGGAAGGAAGGAAGGAAGGAAGGAAGGAAGGAAGGAAGGGAGGAAGGAAGGGGAAAAAAGGAGGTAAAAGAAGGCATAGAGGAATGGAGGGAGGAAGGGAAAAATGGAAGGAGGGAGGGAAGAAGGAAGGAAGGAAGGGAGGAAGATAAAGAAGGAAAGATAAAAGAAAGGAGAAGGAAAAGAAAAAAGGTGAAAAGAGAGATACAGGAAAGAGGCATAGTCAGTGTAATGCTCAAATTTAGAAATTTTCTGTAAAAATTAAAGAAGAAACAAGAGAAGGAAGAAAAGAAGGGGGAAAGGAGGAATGAAAGAAAGAAGGAAGAAGGGAAAGAGGGATGGAGGAAGGAAGAAAAAAGAAAGGAAAGGAATGTAGGAAGGAGGGAAAGAAAAAAAAAGAAAGGAAAAGAGAGAGTGGTTGATTTTTAGATTGGGCTAAGCTCTGGTCTCACTTTACACTTTTGACAAGAAACAACTGTGTCTCACCAAATGCCAGAAAAGGTATCCCATTTATGATTCTGGAACCTCCCCATGATATTTTGATAAGAAATACAGGCTTTGGATGCTGTCCTTGGAGAGGAAAGATGACTTTGTGGCATCCCCTTTCCCCCAGTGCAGCTTGCACACACATGCCACTGGTTAATCTCCCTGGAGGTAACTGAGACCGGAGATGGGCTGGTTTTTCTTTCTGCTATCTCCAAGGAGGTTGGTGCAAACTGAACAATCCTGAACAGCAGCCGAGGGTATTTTTCTGTCACTTGAGAGAATGATATGGGCTTCAGTAAGCCAAAAAGAGAGACAAAGTTCCTGGGGCCCATTATGGGACAGGGGGAAGTCAAAATCTTTTTAAAACGGAGAGAACAGAAAGGGGGTTAACTACAGAGGGCACTTGTGGGGCATGGGGGAATGATGCAGCATGTTCCTTCATAAAGGAATACGTTCACAGCCAAGACTGCCCTAACTAGGTCAATTTTCCAGTTCTTTCATTATCTGGCCCTTTGGGAATCTAGATTTTCCAGCCATTCATTTATGATATGATTTTTTGCTCTATAGTTAGACTTCTATGCAATAATTATTTTATCTAAACTGGTAACTTTTTCTTTGGGCACAGGTAGAGGAATGAATGATAAAGATTACTGATATTTAGGCTGTGCTTAAATGTTTGCAAGATGTTTTAAAATCATCCTCTTTATTTGAGCCTCACAACTTTGGGAGGTAGGGACCATATATATTATCATCTTCATTTTACATTTAAGAAAAGTAAGTTTCCCTAGTATATATGGAATAGTAGATGTTCCAAGGACCCTTGCAGTCTTATTTCATGAATGCACTCACCAAAGGATTTCCTTTGCCTTACCTTCCATTGTTTTCCCTGAAAGAGTCTGGAAGAGGCTAAGACAAGGTGTTCAGAAAGATAAAAGGTTTTTTTTTTTTTTTTTTTTTTTTTCATGAACAATCAGTCATGATCTGGAAATCAGTTGTTAAAGAGAAGAGCATTTAAGTACTTTTAGTCCTGGGGTAAATTTCAAATGCACAACCCAAAAGACAGGGAGGAAAACAGGGAGAGGAGTTTGCAAAGATTCTCCAAGGCCACATCTAAGCTATTTTCATAATATTTGGCTACCCTCCTCCAATGCTGGAGTCTACCTTTATGATATCAGGATTTAATAAATGAGGATTTATTTTTTTCTATCTTGCCAGGAACTAGGCCTCCTCATTACTTCATAGTCTTTTACAAGCCATCCCCCCACCCCCATCCCTTTTAAAATCCTCCTTTGAGGGCTAAGATTGTCTTACTTGTTAATATTTTTATCTCTGTCACTGTAAATATTTAGCAAATACTTCTTTCTGTCTCTGTCTCTATCTGTCAGTCTGTCTGTCTCTCTCTTTTTCTGTATGTCTCTCTCTGAGCTACAAAAGCAAAAGAACTTCTACATGTTCTACTCAGAGATCAGACTCTGCCACCAAAGGGACCTTGGATAGTAGCTAGTTTGATGTTTTAGGTTTATGGAACATGTTCCCATTTTATTAATAGTAAATGATGATGAAATTAATAAATGCTTATATAAAAAAGGAGAAAAATATCAATTCACTCAGGGGAATCTTTTGTTCACCCTCAAGTTCTCTTTTCATTTTCTAGTAGCAAGTGTAGCAGACAGCCACCTCTAGAAATAATGAAGTAAAATCCCACTTCGTGTTCATTGCCCTGACAATGTTGTTACAGTTGAGTAATGATCTTTCACAACTCACGCTGCAAACCAATATTTTCTGAGTTAAATATGTCTCTCTAGACTGACACTGGATGTTCTGAAGATTCTCAGTCTGCATATCCTATTTTCTAACATGAGGAAGGGATCCTTAAGTCATTTTGGAATGGAAATAAACAAGTTACATGATTTGGGGGCCCAATGCTATTTTGCTCAATTTCAGAGAGTAAGACGGTTTTTTTAAAAAGATCTTTTTATTAACATTCCAGATTTACTCTCAGTTTGGGATTGTGCCTGTGACTATGATAGATGATAAAGAAAAACAAGTTACCCTGGAATTCATGTGTAGTAATTGCTTTTTCATAGGTTTAAAAGAGAAGATATAATCTCCTCTTTCCAAAATTTCCTTCAATTTCAATTGATGTTGAAAAAACCAATTGGAAATAAATAAGTTTCATCAGTTTTTGTATTTCTTTAGAAATCAGGTTGCGTTTATAAGCAACTTAATACTTTTGTTTTCAATGAGAATCAATCCTAAGGTTATAAAACATGTCACTAATCAGTCTTTCTCACTCTTTAATTAACTAGGGTTTTACTCTTGATCTAATCACTAAACCAGCCCAAAGCAACAATTTAAATTCATGGGACCATAATGACAATAATATATGCCATTTTTGGAACATAATTAAAATAAGTGACTGGGGCTTTGCACAAGAGCACCAATATCTGGGAAGTGCATTCTTTTCCTGTAGCAACTCTTGTTTCTCAATACCTTGAATCGTGATCCTACTGCAAATATCCTACAACTGTCCCACACTATGTACCATCACTATATGATGCTCTTCTAAAATCCCACTATTGCAGTGCTGATCTTACATGTCTCACTTTCCCACTGATATCCTCCATTGAACCTCACACATGCACACACAACCAACCTTTGCTTTAGGGGAAAACAGCTCAATCACTGGTTATATCTTGCCATTATGTAGTAATAATTCATAGATAGGTTAATAACCAGGTAACAAAATCAAGAGCTGTAAACAACTGCTTATGAAAATACCATGAAAAAGAAAAGTTTACAAAAAAAGAACTAATGTCAAAACCTCAAGAGGAATGAGTACCAGGGAAAGAAGGGTGATCCTTGGCTATACACATATGCTTCATCTAGCATGTAATCCTTTGGACAGTGGAATTGTAAACAGTATGTCAACAGGTTATGTGACAAGTCACACAGCCACATTGAGCTTATAAAAATCCATTTAGACACACATCCTGACTACCCTTAATGAGCTTATAATTGACCATATGTCTTTTGAAAATTTACATAGCTTTTTGAGAAATGACAAAAGAGGGAGTACTATTTTTTTAAAAAAATAATATCATTCATTTTTACAAAAAATTATAATTCATTTCTAAAAATAGGCATCACCTCCCTCCCACACAAAAATGAATTCTCTTTTTTAAGAAAAAAAAATTTGATACAGTGGTTGCAGCTGATAATACCTATATTTACTCTAATAGTACCTCACTTCTTAGCCAAGAAGGTTATTTCTCTAGGATAATCATTGGATTTCCTTAGAGTTCAAGTTTCTTCTTAGTGATCTTTTTTATTTACACTATTGAAGTTATTGTGTATATTGGTTTCTTGGTTCTGTTTATTTCTATATCAGTTCCTATTTTTACATATTTTTACAATACATTTTTATTACAATTATATATTACAATTTGTTCAATCATACCATAACTGATGGACAACTACTTTGCTCACTTAACTTTTCTGCTATAAAAGTTATGTTATGAATAATCTAGTACATACTGGAATTCTGCTCCTGTCCTTGAGCTCATCGGAGTATATTATGCTTAGTATTGGAATCACTACTAGAACCAAAAGTCTCAATGGTTTAGCCAGTTTTTCACCTAATTCTAAAAAGACTCTAATAATAGATAGGTCAATTCACAACTCCATCAGCCATATTTTAGATTGCCTGTCTTTCCAGGGATCCTCCAAGATCAAAAGTTCCTGTTTTCTGTCATCTTTAGTTATTTACAGGGTGTGAGTTAGAGTTGTTTTAATTCATATTTCCTTATTACTAGTGATTTGAATGAAGTAAAATGATTTGTGTGGTATAAAATACTGTTATGCTTTGTTGTCTCTAAATTGTGATCATTCTCTGGGGGCAAGTTTCTCTTGGGGAACTTCTGGAGGCAACCTTAGTTTCAGTTCAGTTCAATAATCCAAAAATTCAGCCAGGAGTTAAAGTTTCAAATCTTCACTCCAGCTCCCTCTGAATCCAAAACCTCCAGCCAGCAGGAAGGTAGACTTGGGAATGAAATCTTGACTCTGAATCTCCTAGAGTGTGGGAATCAGACTCTGCCTCCAAGAGTGTGGGATTGTGGGTTTTCCAGAATTCAATCCTAGATGTGAATCTCCCCAAAGTCCATGAGCAGGCTTTTCCTTTAGATTTATGAATCTGCTGGACTTGCTAATCCACTGAATCCTCACTCTGAATCTCCTCAAGCTTCCCTGAAGTTCTCCTAGGAAGTCTTCTCCTTGACTCAATACAGACTCTCTTCCCCACTCAATGTTAGCTCCTTATAGCCTCCCAGAGAATGGGATTGTGGGTACTCCATGGGCTTGTGGGAACTCCTTACAGAACCAATGAGCAACCTCCTTTAAAGGTGTAAACTCCTTTACAGGTTTGAACTCCTTTAAAGGTGTGAACTCTGAGCTAGAGAATTGTTAAATACCAGACCACCAACTTAGCACCTAGTAATAATCTTAACAAAATACATCCCATTGTATATGGACATAATATTTTTAAATGAAACAAAATATAATTAATTTGCTAACAGATACTTAACTATAAAATATGTCTGATATAAAAGTTGAGAATATATATATATATATATATATATATATATACTGGGCTAATATAACATAAAAAGTATAGGTATAATTTAACATAAAATGAATAAAATATAAGGAAACAAATATTTATTAAGCATTCATTATGTGCCAGACATCGAGCTATACATTTTGCCATCAATAGTATTTTGTTTTTCCAAATACATGCAAAGATATTATTCAACCTTCATTTTTGTAAGACATTTGTTCCAAATGTTTCTCCCTCTCTCCTTTAGCTTCTCCCTCTCCAAGACTGAAAGCAATCTGATATAGATTAAATGTGTGCAATCCTTTCAAACATATTTTCATATTTGTAAGGTTGTAAAAGAAAAACATCATATCAAAAGGGGAAAAATCCATGAGAAAGAAAAAAGCAAACAAACAAATAAAGGTGACAATATTGTGCTTTGATAAACATTCAGTCGCCATAGTTCTCTCTCTGGATATGAATAGCATCTTCCATCCCAAGTCTATTGGAATTGCCTTGAATCATTATAATGTTGAGAAGAGACAAGTCCATCACATTTGATCATCATATAAACTATACATTTTACAAATATCTCACTTGATCCTCATAATAACCCTAACAGGTATGTATTATAATAATCTCAATTTTACAATGAAAGAAACTAAGGCAGATTGAGGTTAAAAGACTTGACTAGGGTTACATAGCCAACAAACATCTAAAGCTATACTTAAACTCAGATCTTTCTAATTGAAGACTCAATATTACATTCCTTGTACCACCTAGATGCCCCTGGGAGACTCATAAGCTGATTATCTTACAAGTATCTTACAAGTCTTCATTAAAATGCCTGAACACAAATATTGCTAAGATACTAACTATCCTTCCATACCTTTAGAGAGAGAGAGAGAGAACATTGATTACATGTTTTTTTTAAAGTGTTGGTTTGCTAGCATTGGTTAAAGCTCTAAGTCATTTTTAAAAGTCCTATGCAATGCTAATTTTAAAAAAGCAACCTATACTGACAAGGCTGTAATGACATTATCTGCTTGAAGGAATAATAACTGTTTTCCTCAACTTGGTTTTAAATCAAAAAACATTAAGTAAAGTTTAAGCTCCATGTAATTTCAAATGCCAAACATTATATCCATGAAAAATGGGCTTTATAATAGAAATGACAACTGACCTTCATCTGTAACAGATATAGCAGCCTAACTTTCTATGCTTGTTGTAGAATTCACTACAAGCTGTAGAGTAAGATAAGGCTCCAGTGACTCTAGAAAGAACCATTTTCCATCAATGTGTCCCAAAATATTAACTATCTGCCAACTAAGGGTCTTCATGCATGCTTCACTGATTTCCACCCTCTGTGTATTTGTTCCTATCTGCTCTCTTCTTCCTACTTCTTATATAAATTGCCAGTACTCATTCTCTCTGATTAGCAGATATTGAACTTTTTGTATTTTAATAATTCATTAAGATAATGCAGTTAGGTGATAAAGTAGTTAGAGTGCCAGTCCTAGTCAGGAAGACTCATCTTCCTGAGTGTAAATGTGACCTCAGACCTTAACTAGTTGTGTCACCCTGGGTAAGTTACTTAACCCTGTTTGACTCAGTTTCCTCATATTTAAAATGAACTGGAGAAAGAGATAGTAAACTACTCCAGTAAACTATTCCAGTATCTTTACTAAGTAAACTCCAAGTAGAGTCATGAAGAGTCAAACATGACTGAAAAATAACTTAAAAAACAACAAATTTGTGACGATATTGGAACTTAGCTTCATAAGGCTACCCAGAATCAAACATAGTCCTTTAAACATGGTATTATATGTATGTTGATTCAAATAAGCAAGTGTTCTCAGTCTACTATAATCCATTTTTTTCCTGCATTTTTAACCATTCATTCAACAAATGTTTATGAGGCTGATACTGTATATCAGATAAGGGGCTAAGGAAGGGAGGGGGATCCAAGGAAAGGAGAGAGGTCAAATAAGAAAGGTAAAACAGTATTTACCCTAAAGGAGCTTTTACATCTTTAGGAAAATGCTATGTACATACAGGAAAACAGCAGATAATCTAAAGGCATGTGGGGAGCGATCTGGAAAATTTGGGAATTTGAGCTATCTTTAAAAGAAAGCCAGTGAAGGTAGGAGCTTGAAGTGACACAAAAGAGACTTCCAAGAAGGAGATGAGATTACCAAAACAAAGAAATGAAGTGTTTTGACCCTGGTCACCCAGATAGGGTCAGATAGAAGTTTCAAACCACAGCCTTAACATTTTTAAATTTAACTAAAACTCTGGCTTATTGTTCCAGATCAGAAAATATCATGTTCAGGATGTCTTTTTCTTTTTTTTTTTTCTTCAATAGTATTTTATTTTTCCAAATATATATAAAGATAATTGTCAACATTCGTTTTTGTCCTAATTTTTTTCTCCCTACTTCCCTTATCTCTTCCCTCCCCAACAAAGCAAACAATCTGATATTGGCCAAATACGTTCAATTCAGTATGTTTTCCAAAAAAAAGAGAAGAGAAAAGTCCAATTTATATAGATTAACCAGCTTAAGGAGTGCCAACAAACAAGTTTGAATGCTTTGACAAGAAAAAGTATCTGGAAAATTAGAGAGAGAGAGTAAAAAAAAAAAAAGCGAGAGAGGCAGAGAGCCAAATATGTTGTTATTCAATAAACTTAATGAAAAAGAAGCGATATGGGAGACAGTAAGGATAATGAGGGGAGGTAATCATGAAAAAATTGGTTAGAATACTGACTGGGTAAGATACTACTATTCAACTCAATTTAAAGGGCAGTTAGCTTTAAAACATGATAACATAATGCAAACAATAAACAGAACCATGTTCTTGTATTATGTCACCTCATTAAACAGAATATTGAATGACTTGGTGAATTTGGAATTATCTAAATCTTGCAAAGGCATGCTTTTCCTTAAAAGGGAGCTACATGACTTCCCCTAATTACATGGAAGTATACAGTAGATCTGTAACAACCAAGGTCAAGTCTGGGCAGCGGTGAGGGAGAATGTTTTAGTATAAACTATAAACTTCATAAAATCAGTATTTCCTCCAGAATAAAATAGGTCAGTGTTGTTGGGACTAGGGGCAGATAAGGCAGAAGGCAATTTAAAGTCATGATTCATTTGATTTGCCAGACCTTTAAGCAGCCACAGAAAACCAAGGTATGTATCTCTCTGGAGGCTGTCTCCAGAGGAGTAAAAGGAAGCTTTCACCAGGGTGATGCTTCCCAGGAATGTGTGAACCTTAGTGCTCATAGTCCAGAGCCATGTTGTGATAACAAATGTGAAGAACACCAGTACCAGAGTCCATGGCCAACTGGAAATGTGTTATGAAAAGGACTCATGAATCTAGATCTAATATCAGTAGCACTTCCTCTTCAATGCTTTTTTCCCCAAAGCTAATTTTAGAGAGAATGCCATTGGATGATGCTACTGAAAAGATAAATTTCACTATAGAAAATTCAGATTAGGTACAAAGGACAAAAAAGGGTACAACTATAGCAATCTAGTGTTTCATAAACCCAAAGACACCAACATTAGGGATAAAAATGCATTATTGAAAAAAACTGTTGGGAAAACTGGAAATTAGTATGCCGGGAAATTAGATATGGACCCACATTTAACACCACATACCAAGATAAGATTAAAATGGGTCCATGATTTAGGCAGAAAGAATGAGATAATAAATAGATTAGAGGAACAGAGGATTGTCTACCTCTCAGACCTGTGGAGGAGGAAGGAATTTATGACTAGAGAAGAACTAGAGATCATTATTGATCACAAAATAGAAGATTTTGATTACATCAAACTAAAAAGTTTCTGTACAAACAATACTAATGCAAACAAGATTAGAAGGGAAGTAACAAATTGGGAAAACATTTTTATAGTTAAAGGTTCTGATAAAGGCCTCATTTCCAAAATATACAGAGAATTGATCCTAATTTATAAGAAATCAAACCATTCTCCAATTGATAAATGGTCAAAGGATATGAACAGACAATTCTCAGATAATGAAATTGAAACTATTTCCACTCATATGAAAGAATGTTCCAAATCACTATTGATCAGAGAAATGCAAATTAAGACAACTCTGAGATATCATTACACACCTGTCAGATTGGCTAAGATGACAGCAACAAATAATGATGAATGTTGGAGGGGATGTGGGAAAACTGGTACACTGGTACATTGTTGGTGGAGTTGTGAAAGAATCCAGCCATTCTGGAGAGCAATCTGGAATTATGCCCAAAAAGTTATCAAACTGTGCATACCCTTTGATGCAGCAGTGCTACTACTGGGCTTATATCCCAAAGAAATACTAAAGAAGGGAAAGGGTCCTGTATGTGCCAAAATGTTTGTGGCAGCTCTTTTCGTAGTGGCTAGAAACTGGAAGATGAATGGATGTCCATCAATTGGAGAATGGTTGGGTAAATTATGGTATAAGAATGTTATGGAATATTATTGTTCTATAAGAAATGACCAACAGGAGAAATACAGAGAGGCTTGGAGAGACTTGCATGAACTGATGCTGAGTGAAATGAGCAGAACCAGAAGATCACTATAAACTTCAACAACAATACTGTATGAAGATGTATTCTGATGGAAGTGGATATCTTCAACATAAAGAAGAGCCAACTCACTTCCAGCTGATCAATGATGGATAGAAACAACTACACCCAGAGAAGGAACACTGGGAAGTGAATGTAAATTGTTAGCACTACTGTCTATGTACCCAGGTTACTTATACCTTTGGAATCCAATTCTTAATGCGCAACAAGAAAATTGGATTTACACACATATATTATATCTAGGTTATACTGTAACACATGTAAAATGTATGATATTGCCTGTCATCTAGGGAAGGGAGTAGAGAGAGGAAGGGGAAAATCTGGAAAAATGAATACAAGGGATAATGTTATAAAAATTACTCATGCATATATACTGTCAAAAATGTATAATTATAAAATTAATAAAAAAAGAATAAGCTAAAAAAAAAGAAAATTCAGAGGCATCATAGAGAATGTTGTAATAACTCTGCAAAATAAGAAACTAGAGAATTATTCTCAGTAAAACTTCAAGTTGATGGAGATAGAAAATCATAAAGCTACCAAAAAATAGGAATGGATAGACATTTATATTCTTTCATAAATATATCTTTAATTCCATGATGTTGTTTTGGTGTTTTTTGGGCAGGATACTATTTCATATTATTATTACAGTATTTTAAATGAAAATACTGTGACATTCAAGTTCATCAAAACAATTTATTCAGGTCTCAGATAAAAGGAAGAAGCTTATCATGCACCTCTCACCTGAGGAACAGAAGACTTCAGGTGTGAAAGGCTAGAGATCCTGTCAATATGAATTGCTTTGTCAGTAAGATTTCATGTTTTTTTTAAGATTTCATATTTTAAAAGGTGTCTTCATGTAGGAAATCATCTTCATGTGGCAAATCATTCTAATGTTCAAAATGTGTAAATATAAGTTGTTAATCAGGACATGTTTTTCAAAAAGAAAAGAAATGCACAACTGCATAAAACCAGGTCTGAAATGAGATACAGTACTTGAGAGTTAGTCCCTACCTTTAATATTATAGTAAGATTGTTAAGGCATACATATAAGTAACTTTTAAAAAAAAATTAGAACCTGCCTAGAAGAAATAACTTTTCTCAGTTGTTTTAGATAAATTTATATAAAAGAAAGAATATGAAAATTTTCAGTAGTTTACAAAGAGGTAAAATAAAAGACCTGATTAAAGAGAGTTTTTAGAGTTACTTGTAGTAGTATATAGGAGACACTTAGGTGATACAGTGGATAGAATGCTAGGACTGGAGTGAGGAAGATCTGACTTCAAACGCAGCTTCAGACACTTATGAGCTGTGCGACTCTGGGCAAGTCATTTAGCCCTGTTTGCCTCAGTTTTCTCATCTGTCAAATAAGCTGGAGAGGGAACTGGCAATTTCTTTGCCAAGAAAACTCCAAATGTGGTCACAAAGACTCAGACATGACTGAATAACAGTAGTATAGTTAATAGGAATCTAAGATTCTTATCATCTTATTGCATTTCATGGAACTCCACAGTGTATGGAGTTAGTTCCATCAGAATATGCGCATTTCTTACATGCGCCTTTCAACTATTTACTCCAGGAAAATCTGAAGTACATTAGGAAGCTCATGTTTAGGGGGAAAGAGGAGCCAGATCTACCAAACTGAAAAAAAGTATCTTATGATGGCACTAGAGTCCACTTTTTATTTTTATTTTCTATGCTTTAGTAATTAGATGATTTTGGAAAGACACTAAGGTTACCTAAATCAAACCTTCTTAAACCGTGGGTTGCAACCATACATAGGATCATGTAACTGAATATTGGAATCATAACATTTTGCTTTATTATCTGTAAAAGTATGGTTTGTAAACCTATTTTATATACCTTTATGCCTGGGATTGCATTAAAATTTCTCAGTTGAAAAGGGTCAAGAAAGTTTAAGAAGTCCTGACCTAAACCAATCTCCTGCCCTTCATAGAAATTTCTTCTATAGTATTACAGATGGGTGGCTATCTAGCCTCTGCTCAAATAGTTCTAGCAATAGATTATATTGTTTTGTGAAGCAGCCTGGATAGCTGTCTCATCTTGGTACTTGTCTTAGGGTCTGAACCCTTCTCATCTTCAAATATACAACCACCCCTTGGGCCCAGTCAACCTGGAAAATCCCTCTGCCAAGCCTACTCCCTTCTCTCAGAGTTCTTCTTGGAGTTGCAGTTTTATGGAGGGTCCCAGACTGAACGTCATTCCCCTCCCACTCATGTTCATGGTTTCTATATTTTGAAATCATCTAACTTCTTCCTTCCATCAACCCAGGACTAGCCATAATAATTCATTTTTTATTATTGCTTTTTATTTACAAGATATATGCATGGGTAATTTTTCAGCATTGACAATTGCAAAACCTTCTGTTCCAACTTTTCCCCTCATTCCCCCCACCCCAGGTGCAGGTAAACCAATACATGCTAAATATGTTAAATACAATATACGTGCACATATCCATACAGTTATTTTGCTGCATAAGAAAAATCAGACTTTGAAATGATGTAAAATTAACCTGAGAAGGAAATCAAAAATGCAAGTGGACAAAAACAGAGGGATTGGAAATATTATGTAGTGGTTCACACTAATTTCCCAGAGTTCATTTGCTGGGTGTAGCTAGTTCTGTTCGTTATTGAACATATGGAACTGATTTGGTTCATCTCATTGTTGAAGAAAGCTATGTCCATCAGAATTAATCATCATATAGTATTATTGTTGAAGTATATAATAATCTCCTGGTCCTGCTTATTTCACTCAGCATCAGTTCATGTAAGTCTCTCCAGGCCTTTCTGAAATCATGCTGCTGGTCATTTCTTACAGAAAGATAATATTCCATAACATTCATATATCACAATTTATTCAGCCATTCTCCATTTGATGGGCATCCACTCAATTTCCAGTTTCTAGCCACTACAAAGAGGGCTGCCACAAACATTCTTGCACATACAGCTCCCCTTCCCTTATTTAAAATCTGTTTGGGATATAAGCCCAGTAGTAACACTGCTGGATCAAAGGGTATGCATAGTTTGATAACTTTTTGAACATAGTTCCAAATTGTTCTCCAGAATTGCTGGATGTATTCACAATTCCACCAACAATGTATCAGTGTCCCAATTTTCCCATATCCCCTCCAACATTCAGCATTATCTTTTCCTGTCATTCTAGCCAATCTGACATGTATGTAGTTGTATCTCAGAGTTGTCTTGATTTGCATTTCTTTGTTTAATAATAACTTGGAGCATCTTTTCATATGGATAGAAATAGTTTCAATTTCTTCAACCGAAAATTGTCTGTTAATATCCTTTGACCATTTATCAATTCTTTATATATTTTGGAAATGAGGACTTTATCAGAACCTTTGACTGCAAAAATGTTTTCCCAGTTTATTTTTTCCCTTCTAATCTTGTTTGCATTAGTTTTATTTGTACAAAAACTTTTCAATTTGGTATAATCAACATTTTCTATTTTTAATTAATAATGGTCTCTAGTTCTTTTTTGATCACAAATTCCTTCCTCCTCCACAGGTCTGAGAGAGATAAACTATCCTATGTTCTTCTAATTTATTTATAATCTCATCCTTTATGCCTAGATCATGAATCCATTTTGACCTTATCATGGTGTATGATGGTAAGTTGGTCAATGCCTAGTTTCTACCATATGAATTTCCAATTTTCCAAGTAGTTTTTGTTAAACAGTGAATTCTTATTCCAAAAACTGGGGTCTTTGGGTTTGTCAAACATTAGATTATTAAAGTTATTGACTATTTTGTTCTGTGAACCTAACTTATTCCACTGATCGACTAGTCTATTTCTTAGCCAATACTAAATGTTTTTGGTGATTGCTGCTTTATAATATAGTTTTAGATATGGTACAGTTAGGCTATCTTCATTTGATTTTTTTCATTAGTTCCCTTGAAAGTCTTGACCTTTTGCTCTTCCAGATGAATTTTGTTGTTTTTTTTTTTTAGGTCATTAAAATAGTTTTTTGAGAGTCTGATTGGTATAGAACTAAATAAATAGATTAGTTTAGGTAGTATTGTCATCCTTATTATATTCACTCAACCTATCCAAGAGCACTTAATATTTTTCCAATTGGTTAGATCTGACTTTGTGTGGAAAGTGTTTTGTAGTTTTTCTCATATAGTTCCTGACTTTCCCTTGGCAGATAGATTCCCAAATATTTTATATTATTGGTACTAACTTTAAATGGAATTTCTCTTTGTTAACTCTAACTGTTGGATTTCATTAGTGATATATAAATATACATCACTAACGAAATCCAACAGTTTATATATATATATATATAAATGCTGATGATTTATGTGGGTTTATTTTGTATCCTGCAACTTTGCTAATTATTTCTAATAGCTTTGTAGTAGAATACCATCATATCATCTGCAAAAAGTGATAATTTGATTTCCTCAATTCCTTTAATCTCTTTCTCAACTCTTATTGTCGGTTAGCATTTCTAATACAATATTGAATAGTAATGGTGATATTAGGCAATCTTGTTTCACTCCTGATCTTATTGGGAATGGTTTCAATTTATCCTCATTACATATGATGCTTACTGATTAGCCATAATAATTCTAAAGGTAATCTGACCAACTTTAGGGTTTTTTCATCCAAAACCTATAAATTGGTTGATCATTCTGTATACAATCTCTAAGAGATTCCATTTCTTCTCCATTCCCAGCCATTGCCACTCCCTCCATTGCTACCTCTCCCAACACACAAAAGCAAACCAAACTAACGATAAAAAGGCATCATTATACCTAAATAGGGGAAGTAACCTCTATGGTATTCATTGGGAATGCTTACCTTGATCCTAAAGATTCCATCTTAACTTCAAGGAAGATTAGAATCTTGTTCTTTTAGGATTGATATACTTAGGGTCCTTGCTTTTCCTTCTATTCCTTCTACTATAGAATCTCTTTCACAAACTCATTTAAATAGAACAATTCCAGAGAATAGATGACATTCCTAAAGTGTATATGATCAGTCAATTAGATGGTGGGAAGATGAGGATTGCATCCCATTCATTCCCCCAATAGTCAGTTATTGGAACTGTTTCCAATAGCTAAATAGTCTCCTACTGTAGCTGTGTAAACTTTCTACTTTTAAATAGGTTTTAGTAACTCAATGCAGTTATAACCTAACTCCAACTTTAGCAATTGTGGCAAGTGTCATTAGAAAAACACCTCTCTACTCACTAGTATAACTACCATGAGAAAAAAAAAAAAAAAAAACTGGATGCATGATCAAAAAAGTAGGGAAATCTCTGATTCAGAGAAAGAATACTGACAAACAGTGTTTATTCATGAGATAATTGGAATGGCTATATACAGATAACCGATTTTCTTATGGTTTGATATAGGAAAGAGAAGTACTGGAAATTCCTAGACAAGCTCTACTTAAATCAATCTTGGCCATCCTCCTTCCCCACCAATCTCATCTTCACATAAATATTCTTCAATAAAAGGGGGCATAGAATAAAAAAACTAATCCAAAAAACAAGGAGGAAGAAAGAGGGAAGGAAGTTATAGAAAGCATCACAGACTGGAGTTCTTATACTCAAAAATGGTAGAATGATCTTTAAGAGTCAAGTCTTCTCATACCTTCCCCTCAAAGGATGACAATAGCATTTCCTTTCCACTCATTCCATATCAAATCATGAAGACAAAACTGTGAGACTCCTAGAAATTAGAATAAAAACTTTTATTAAATCAAAAGCCTCTTTTTTTAAGCATTTGAAATTGTTGAAAGATCCTGTAGCTAGCCATTTTAATACTAGTTATCTCCAAATTGTGACTCATTAACATAAATAAGATCATTTCCCCAAGGGAAAAATAATTGCATCTCTCACCCCCAGCAAAGTTTTAAAATGTTTATTTGTGTTTCTTTGTATAAGCATGAAAGTAAGTGTGTGGGGGCATGTTTATAAGTTTAGCAATGCATAAGTAAACTCTGGTTTGACACTGATAAGGGTCATATGAAAGTAATCACTGAAACTGTTGACTAAAAAATAAACAGGATCTCTTTACTGCTGTTCCCCCTTCTTCTACTTCCTGCAAAAATGCCTCATTGAGTTTACAAAAAAAAATCACCAGAAAAACAAAACAAAGAAAAAATACCACGAAACAGGAAGAAGTACACAGAAATCTTGAATGAAATAGTGTATGACTATTCTGTGTGTCTCACAATCTATGAAGAGGAAGATTCCTAAGGTATGATTCTAGTCATGGAAGGTTTGTACTGATAGTCATTGTATTTTAGGAAAGCTAGAATGAACCCACTCAGGGTTCAGAGAAAAAAAATTAAGTTTATTGATTGTTTGTAGGTCCTCATTGAAGAGGTTGGCTATTCAGAAAGCAATTACTACTCAGAGGTAACATGGTAATACAAAAATGTTCTTCCAAACATGTGATTTACTCCTTCTCACAAAGACACATAGCTTCCATGGGAGGAATAAGCTTAAACTTAGACCATGATAGTAGTAAAGCACATATGAAAGACAAAGGTATGACAAAGATTTAACTCATAGAACCTACTCTGGAAATTCTGTCTTTGGAGTACATCAGTCAGGATAATCCCCTTGAGATGGCATTGGTCCTCTTTGAGAACAAAGGATAAACAACAATAAACTCATCAATTGTGCTTTTCTAGAGGGAGGTTTTATCTTCTGATGGTTGGAACTAGAGATCAGAATGCAAGTTTCTTGAACTGACCCCAATATGTGTCAGATTACTATAATTGGTGTCTTTGACCTTTCAAAGGCAAATCACATTACACCCCTGGACCTTAGTTTCTTCATCTGTAAACTGAAACTAGATATCTAAGATCTCTTCCAATTCAAAAGGTCTCTGACTACATCTGGGTTATTGTGTTCAATTCTGAATGTCACATTTTAGGAAAGCCATTGGTAAACCAAAGCATTTCCAGCATTTCACCTAGGATGGTGAGATGATTGTAGCCTATTTCATATAATGATTAGTGAAATAACTGAGTACTTATAACTTGGAGGAAGAGAGATAATAGTATATTTTATCCATCTTCAATCATTTAAATGATTTATATGAAAGAAGAATTATACTTCTACTGAATGTGGGAAGGCAAAATTAGGGGAAATGAGTGAACATTAAGGAAAGATAGATGGTGGTTCCATATTCATTATAGATGCCTATATCCAACTCAAGACATACCCTCCTGTTGACCACAAGGGAACTTGGTAGGCACATTACTAGCTACATATGACTCATCCACTGAAATTACATTAATGGACTCCTGAGCCAGAAAAACTTAGGATGCAAGAGCCTTAGAATGCAAGGGACCTTTTAGAAAAGATGAGGCAAGCTCTGGTTGGTCTGTTTCTAGCTGTTGCTCTCAGGACAACAATATGTGATACAGTAAAGGATGAGAAAAGACCCTTGAATCTGAGGTCATGAAGGTCTCATCCATTGATACATAAGAACAAGAGACTTACATAGGTAACTTTAGATCAGAATCTTCCTTTGAAGTTTCTGTCTTCTAGTATGTCTGAAATTTCAACAGAGGAAAGAGCTGGCTGGATAGCAATTAGGGTAGGACAAATGAAATGACTGCAATTGCAACATCAGTAGTAGCATTGGATTTCTGACAAGGAAATCATAGGAACTGGAAAATTCCATATCAAGCTGGTGTGGCTGATTAGGACAATGGCTAATGTGCAGATAAAATGGATGCTTTAAGAACTATTTTGTATCTTCATAAGATGTGAATATTGATCTCCTAGTTAACTGTGCTAATAGGAATAAGTACTGGTTCCTGTTTTAATCATTCTGTTAATCATGTTACAATACTTTTATGCCAATCTTTGTTTTGAAGCTTTTCCAAGGTATCTTCTTCTGGAAATATATTGTACTCCAAATATTTGTTTAGAGTTAGAGGCTTAATCTACTATTGGTTTGAGAGAAGGTCAGAGGAGGTCACAGAAAGTTGTGTCTGCTCTCCACCATCTTGGCTGTGCCCCTTATTTGCTGACTTCTAAAGACCCTCCAAACTCTATGGGTTCCTGAGTCAAATTTTCTTCTTTAATCTCTACTTAAGAAAGAGGATAGTCATGTTGAAAACAGACCCTCTATAGAATACACTGATATCATGAAGGGATCATAAGGACTTTGTCTTCTTTGAGTTAAAAGTTAAACTAGCCACATCATTACTGAATAGTTTAAATAGCACTGGACTAGCTTCCAAATATTTTGAGTTTCATCCTATTTAGAAGTTTTATTACAAGATTGTGAATCTTTTTTTCCTGAAATAATTCCTTTGTTTGTCTTTGAGACCTAACACCCCCAAAAACTGATGCCTAGGAACTCAAAGAAACTACTTTTTTGGGTTTTACATTTACTTTTATGCTATTAGGGACTCAATAAGATGCTATCAGAAATTAATATGCAATAGGGCTCAGTTTTTTATCTTTAAAGGGAGGAGGATAGATTAGTTGAACCATTGAATTTCTAAACACTAGAGTGCTATTCTGAAAATAAGCATGCATATAAAGACACAACCCAAGCTGCATACATTTTTTCTTGAGGTAATGATTTTCTCCCTCAAGAAATTGGCATCTGCACATGAGTATTTGAACAGCTCCTTGTTTATTCCATGATAATTACACACAAATGCTTTGTTGTGTGATATTGCTCAGGGCTTGTGATTTGTATAGAGTTAACAAAGTTGGACCACACTGTGTGGCCCTTACATGTGGGTGGTATTTCAATCCAAAATGTTAAGAGGGCAAGTTAGTGACTGGCACTTCAAGGGCAGGGCCAAACCACCAACTAGGGCATCCTTTGAAAAGAACACATCTTGATGAATTCATAATGTCTTTGTCTTTGACACTAATG
The DNA here is from genome assembly GCF_048593235.1 of Sminthopsis crassicaudata. Taxonomy (NCBI): domain Eukaryota; kingdom Metazoa; phylum Chordata; class Mammalia; order Dasyuromorphia; family Dasyuridae; genus Sminthopsis; species Sminthopsis crassicaudata. The sequence goes on from NC_133618.1 coordinate 598,275,321, forward strand.
AGCAGAGCACAAAGTGAACACTACTTCAAAATCAAAACAGGAAAGCAAGATTAATATTTTAACTCTTTTTATGAGGTATGAGGAATTTTGTGAGTATTGAGAAGAGGAGAGACAGAATTTCTCCTATTGATGTGTAAGAACTAAAAACTTACCATAAACTTTTGGCAAAATTAAAATTCTATCCTAGTAGCAACTAGTGTTAGGTCAGCAAGAATTAAGGAAACTGATGGTTATCAAGAAAAATTCTCCACAGTGATATCCAAGACTAGCTACATATACCCCTTTACAATTACAAGGAATTGGAAATGGGATACAGACTACAGAAGTGGAGAAGCAAGCCATCAAGTAAGTTGAGGCTCTAATAGGAGGTCAAATAGCAAGGTTTATAATATTAATGGATACAGAAATAAACACAAACCATAGAAGTAGTCAGAAATGAATGGAAGAGGGGATGAAGATAAAAAAAAACAGAGTAGAGGTTATTTTATTCTTTGTATATGTATCTCTAACCTAGTGCAGTGTCTGATACATAGTAGGCACTAAATAAATTTATGGGTTAATCAAAGAGCTACAAAGTCAAGGAAGCCAGAAATGCTATGTGAAGCCAAGGCTAGGAAATAATTGAGTCATTATACAAAAATATAGTTCATTGGAAATGGAGAGTTTCATTCCTAATCAGGATAAAGAATTAGATCATTACAGCAGTTCTTGGAATAGATGAGTAGATAAAGCTCTTTTGCTTTGTCTTATATTTTGTTTCTAATGATGGGCACTAACCCAGAGAGAACCATTCTCTTAAAGTAACCTGAGAGAGAACCTCTCTTCTTAAAATATACTATTTCTTTTTTTAATCAGTTTTTTTCATCTATACAATGAAAAGGTTGGACTACACGGCTTCTTAGTTCTAATTCTCTTCCCTTTCTAGATGTATGATCTGATCTATTCTATTCATATATATTGACCTAGATACATAGATACAAGAGATGTAGTATGTGCAGGAAAGTCTACTACCTCTGATATGAATGTTGCTGAATCCTTTTAAAGGTTGCTTTCTAGCTTTGGTGTTCACCTGATACACCTAATTCCCACCTGTGGCTCTAAGAAGCTATAGCTTATACAGTGAACACCCTTCAGCAGACACACTAAATCAGAATGAGGCTAACTGAGGGCTGTCAAACCCATTAGTGAGTTGCAGGGCCTGTATACTCAAAAACATGAAGATTTCCCAGGAGGATTTAGTGAATAAGAAAAAACTTTTCCAATAATGAAAACAACTGAGGTAGGTATTGTGGAGCACTTAGAGCTTGGTTAGACATTGAAGATATCAAGGTCAGCCACTACATCTCAAGTCTTCAACAGCCATCTTGACTCTTTCCTGCCACTGAATAGTGATGACTCTGGAAGAGAGAGGGAGGCAGATGATTTGAGCAATTCTACCTAAATTAAATCAAATTTATGTACAAATCATCCCTACCATTGCACCATTTTTACCTTTTTCAAAGTCTTGTGGCAACAGGTAAATGATGAAGCAGGAAGTGCAGATACACTGGAGTCTATAGTCACAACACTACAGACCGGTGTCCCAAGCCACCAAGTCTTCTTATTGGAAACAGCAATGGGACTGGATGTCTGAGCAGTTTTTTAAGAACCATACTGCTCACCTCTTGTTGTAGGGCAAGGGCTAGAAAAGGTGCACTAGAATTATCTGCTTACCCAACCCTGGCTTGATTACTACTCAGGAATTTCACCCTGAGTTAAAAACACACAAAAAAATGCACAACTTCTGCAAAAATGATTCTACTCACTACTAGTATGTGGAATGTGCACATACTTAGAGATAACACAAAATCCAGTAGAACTTAAAGATGAACAACTCTTATTGTGAGAGAAATTAATAGGTATCACATCCAAATAGCAGACCACCTGAGTGAAAAAAGCTGGCAAATGAAGGCCAGCTTACTGAACACCAAGCCATCATCATCAATATCTATGTTCCCATCATAATAAACCCTAATGAAGTCAAAGAAAAATTTTATGAACACCTAAAATCCCTTATCATCAATGTGGCAAAAGAGGAAAATCTTATAATTATGGGTTACTTTAATGCTAGAGTAGGAAGTCCTTGGGAGGAATGGACTTGAAAATAGCAATACCAATTGTCATTTACTACTAAAGACTTGTGCATCTCATGACGTTGTTTCACCACTTACTTAAAGGCAACAAAACTTCATAGATGCAGTCTTGCAGTAAACACTGGCATTTAATAGACGACATGACTGTAAGGAAAAGAGACAAACAAGATGTGTGACAAAGGCAATATGTGGTGGTGAGTGCAGGACTGATCATAGTCTTTTTTTTCCTGAGGATGGGGTTAAATGACTTGCCCAGGGTCACACAGCTAGGAAGTGTTAAGTGTCTGAGACCAGATTTGAACTGGGGTCCTCCAGAATTCAGGGCTGGTACTCTACTGATCATAGTCTTGTCCAAGCTAAATATTTGCAATCAACAAAAGCTGCAGAAGAATTAAGGTCAATAGATTAGAGCATTTCTTTGAATGGGAATAGTTTGTTAATAACTTGGAGGAAAAGTTGAGCCAACACAACAATAGTGAAGCAGAAAAGAAGTGGGTAACTTTCAGGGACTGCTGTACAGCACTGCATTTGCTCATCTGGTCGGGACAATCACAAATATTAAGACAGGTTTGATGAAAATAAGGGGAAAATGTAGAAGCTGATAAATGAAAAGTGAGAACTTCATAAAGAATATTAGCAGGATAGTTTGTCCTTTGCTAAGAGGAAATCATGTAATTCCATCAAAAAATAACACATTAGTGAAGTTTAGACAGATACAGGAATCTTGGCTCAGTAAAGAGGCAGATGAAATTCGGTTTTATGTTGATAGTAACAATCCAAAGTACTTTTATGATACTCTGAAGGCTATTTTTTAACCTTGGACATTGAAATCACATTAGAAATAAAGAATTAGCACCAACAAAAATTTTGCCCAAAATAATTTAGAGATAAATTTGATCTATACAAAATTAAGAATATCATTTTAAATAAAGTTCTTCAAGCCAAATACAGTCTCCAAAATATATGGAAAGATAATTTTTTAAAAGTTAGGATTTAGCAGGGAAAATAGAAATTGGATAATAATTGTCCATTTTATCCTTTCTACTACTAGAGTTTTCTTTTTTTAATTTTAACTTTTTTATTAATTTTTTTTCAGAACATATGCATAGATAAATTTCAACATTCACCCTTGCATAACCTTATGTTCCATATTTTTCCTCCTTCCCCCATCATCTCCCCAGATGGTATATAATCCTATATGTGTTAAACATGTACAATTCTTATATATAAATATATATATTTGCCCAATTGTCATGCTGCACAAGAAAAATCAGATTAAAAAGGGAAAAACTGAGACAGAAAACAAAATGTAAGCAAAAAACAACAAAAATGTGAAAATATTATGTTGTGATTCACACTTAGTTCTCACAGTCCTCTCTCTGACTATAGATGGCTCTCTTCATCACAAACCCATTGGAATTGTCCTGAATCACCTTACTGTAGAAAAGGGCCACATCCCATCAGAATTGATCATCATATAATGTTGCTGTTGCTGTATATAATGTTCTTTTGGTTGTACTCACTTCACTTAGCATCACTTTATGTAAGTCTCTCCAGGCCTCTCTGAAATACTTTTGCTGATTATATCATTTTTTTTTTGTAGGTAGAAAAATCATAAAGTATATATTGCCATAGAATCATAGTACCATGGTAAAGTAAATAGATTTAGACCCACCAAATTGTTTACCATCCTTTCATTTTTTTTTAATTTTTTATTATATATATATTTTTTATAATATTATCCCTTGTATTCATTTTTCCAAATTACCCCCCCTCCCTCTATTCCCTCCCCCCTATGACAGGCAATCCCATACATTTTACATGTGTTACAATATAGTCTAGATACAATACATGTGTGTGAATATCATTTTCTTGTTGCACAATAAACATTAGAATCCGAAGGTACATGCAACCTGGGCAGACAGATATTAGTGCTAAAAATTTACATTCACTTCCCAGTGTTTCTTCTCTGGGTGTAGCTACCTCTGTCCATCATTGATCAACTGGAAGTGAGTTGGATCTTCTTTATGTTGAAGATTTCCACTTCCATCAGAATACATCCTCATACAGTATTGTTGTTGAAGTGTACAGTGATCTTCTGGTTCTGCTCATTTCACTCAGCAACAGTTGATTTAAGTCTCTCCAAGCCTCTCTGTATTCCTCCTGCTGGTCATTTCTTACAGAGCAATAATATTCCATAACCTTCATATACCACAATTTACCCAACCATTCTCCAACTGATGGACATCCATTCATCTTCCAGTTTCTAGCTACAACAAAAAGAGCTGCCACAAACATTTTGGCACATATATGTCTCTTTCCGCTCTTTAGTATTTCTTTGGGATATAATCCCAGTAGTAGCGCTGCTGGGTCAAAGGGTATGCACAGTTTGATAACTTTTTGGGCATAATTCCAGATTGCTCTCCAGAATGGCTGGATTCTTTCGCAACTCCACCAGCAATGTATTAGTGTCCCAATTTCCCCACATCCCCTCCAACATTTATCATTATTTGTTCCTGTCATCTTAGTCAATCTGACAGGTGTGTAGTGGTATCTCAGAGTGGTCTTAATTTGCATTTCTCTGATCAGTAGTGATTTGGAACACTCTTTCATGTGAGTGGATATAGTTTCAATTTCTTCCTCTGAGAATTGTCTGTTCATATCCTTTGACCATTTATCAATTGGAGAATGGTTCGGTTTCTTATAAATTAGGGTCAGTTCTCTATATATTTTGGAAATGAGACCTTTGTCAGAACCTTTGTTTTTAAAAATATTTTCCCAATTTGTTACTTCCCTTCTAATCTTGTTTGCATTAGTATTATTTGTACAGAAACTTTTTAGTTTGATGTAATCAAAATCTTCTATTTTGTGATCAATAATGATCTCTAGTTCTCCTCTAGTCATAAATTCCTTCCTCCTCCACAGGTCTGAGAGGTAGATTATCCTCTGTTCCTCTAATCTATTTATTATCTCCCTCTTTATGCCTAAATCATGGATCCATTTTGATCTTATCTTGGTATATGGTGTTAAGTGTGGATCCATATCTAATTTCTGCCATACTAATTTCCAGTTTTCCCAACAGTTTTTTCCGAATAATGAATTTTTATCCCTAATGTTGGAATCTTTGGGTTTGTCAAAGATTAGATTGCTGTAGATGTACCCTTTTTTGTCCTTTGTATCTAATCTGTTCCACTGATCTACTGGTCTATTTCTTAGCCAATACCAAATGGTTTTGGTGACTGCTGCTATATAATATAACTTTAGATCAGGTACACTTAGACCACCTTCCTCTGAGTTTTTTTTCATTAGTTCCCTTGCAATTCTCGACCTTTTATTCTTCCATATGAATTTTGTTGTTATTTTTTCTAGGTCATTGAAATAGTTTCTTGGGAGTCTGATTGGTATAGCACTAAATAAATAGATTAGTTTGGGGAGTATTGTCATCTTTATTATATTCGCTCGGCCTATCCAAGAGCATTGAATGTCTTTCCAATTATTTAAATCTGATTTTATTTTTGTGGCAAGTGTTTTGTAATTTTTCTCATATAATTCCTGACTTTTCTTTGGTAGATGGATTCCCAAATATTTTATACTCTCAACATTTGTTTGGAATGGAATTTCTCTTTGTATCTCTTACTGTTGCATTTTGTTAGTGATATATAAAAATGCCGAGGATTTATGTGGATTTATTTTGTATCCTGCCACTTTGCTGAAATTTTGAATTATTTCTAGTAGCTTTTTAGCAGAGTCTTTGGGGTTCTCTAAGTATACCATCATGTCATCTGCAAAAAGTGATAGTTTAATTTCCTCATTTCCTACTCTAATTCCTTTAATCTCTTTCTCGGCTCTTATTGCCGAGGCTAGCGTTTCTAGTACTATATTGAATAGTAATGGTGATAGTGGGCAACCTTGTTTCACTCCTGATCTTACTGGGAAAGGTTGCAGTTTATTTCTATTGCATATTATGCTTACTGAAGGTCTTAAATATATGCTCCTGATTATTCTAAGGAATAGTCCATTTATTCCTATACTCTCAAGAGTTTTTAGTAGGAATGGATGTTGGATTTTGTCAAATGCTTTTTCTGCATCTATTGAGATGATCATATGGTTCTTATTAATTTGATTATTAATATGGTCAATTATATTAATAGTTTTCCTAATATTAAACCAGCCCTGCATTCCTGGAATAAATCCTACTTGATCATAGTGTATTATCTTGGAGATGATTTTCTGAAGTCTTTTTGCTAATATCTTATTTAAGATTTTAGCATCAATATTCATTAAGGAGATTGGTCTATAATTTTCTTTCTCAGTTTTCGATCTACCTGGTTTAGGTATCAGTACCATGTCTGTGTCATAAAAGGAGTTTGGTAGGACTCCTTCATCCCCTATTTTTTCAAATAATTTATATAACATTGGGGCTAATTGTTCTTTAAATGTTTGGTAGAATTCACATGTGAATCCATCTGGCCCTGGGGATTTTTTCCTGGGGAGTTGATTAATAGCTTGTTCTATTTCTTTTTCTGAAATGGGACTATTTAAGCAATTTATTTCCTCCTCTGTTAATCTAGGAAGCCTATATTTTTGGAGGAAGTCATCCATTTCACTTAAGTTATCAAATTTATTGGCATAAAGTTGGGCAAAGTAACTCCTTATTATTTCTCTAATTTCCTCTTCATTGGTGGAAAGATCCCCCTTTTCATTTGTAAGACTATCAATTTGATTTTCCTCTTTCTTTTTTTTGATCAAATTTACCAAAGGTTTATCTATTTTATTGGCTTTTTCATAAAACCAACTCTTGGTTTTATTTATTAATTCAATAGTTTTTTTACTTTCAATTTTATTGATTTCTCCTTTTAATTTTTGTATTTCGAGTTTAATTTTTGGTTGGGGGTTTATAATTTGGTCTTTTTCTAGCCTTTTAAGTTGTAAGCCCAATTCGTTAATCTTCTCTTTCTCAATTTTCTTCAAATAAGCCTCTAAAGATATAAAATTTCCCCTTATTACTGCTTTAGCTGCATCCCAAAGATTTTGATTGATTATATCATTTTTTAAAGAAGATATTTATTTATTTATTTGCAAAGCATATGCATGAGTAATTTTTCCAAGACTGACCTTTGCAAAATTGTTTGTTCCAATGTTTCCCCACCTTCCCCTCACCGCCTCCACTAGCTGACAGGTAGTCCCATACATGTTAAATATGTTGAAATACATGTTGAATCCAATATATGTATACATATTTATACAGTTATCTTGCTGCACAAGAAAAATCAGATCAAGAAGGAAAAAAAGAAAACCTGAGAAAGTAAACAAAATGTAAGCAGATTACAACAGAGAGAGTGAGAATGCTATGTTCTGTTCCACACTCTGTTCCCACAGTTCTCTCTCTGGGTGAAGATGACTCTCTTTATCACTGAACAAGTGGAACTGGTTTGAATCATCTCAATGTTGAAGAGAGCCAAGTCCATGCTGATTATTTCTTATAGAAAAATTATATTCCATAACATTCATATACCACAGTTTATTCAGCCATTCTCCAACTGATGGGTATGCACTCAATTGCTAGTTCCTTACCACTACAAAAAGAGCTGCTACAAACATTTTTGCACATATAGGTCCTTTTCTCCTTTTTATGATCTCTTTGGGATACAGGCCTAGTAGAGGTACTGTTGAATCAAAGGGTATGCACAGTGTGATAGACTTTTGTGCATATTTCCATATTGCTCTACAGAATAGTTAGATAACCAACAATATATTAGTGTCCCAGGTTTCCCAAATCCCCTCCAACATAAATCATTATCTTTTCCTGTCATCTTAGCATCTGAGAAGTATGTAGTATTACCTCAGGGTTGTTTTAATTTGCATTTCTCTGATCAATAGTATAGAGCATTTTTTTTTTATTTGACTACAAATGGTTTTAATTTTTTCTCCTGAAAACTGTCTGTTCATATTCTTTGACCATTTATCAATTGGAGAATGGCTTGAATTCTTATAAAATGTGAGTCAATTCTCCTATATTTTAGAAATTAGGCCTTTATCAGAATCGTTAGATAAAAAAGCTTTCCCCCCCCAGTTTATCACTTCCCTTGTAATCATGTCTGCATTGATTTTGTTTGTACAAAAACATTTTAACTTAATGTGATCAAAATTATCCATTTTGCATTCCATAATTTATTTTAGTTCTTCTTTGGCCACAAGTTCCTTCCTTCTAAAAAGGTGATCTGGGGGGTGACTATCCTTTGTTCTTCTAATTTGCTTATAGTATCACTCTTGATGTCTAAATCATAAATCCATTTGGACCTTATCTTGGTAGAGGGTGTTAGGTATGGGTCAATGCCTAGTTATTGCCATGACAATTTCAAATTTTTCCAGCAATTTTTTTTTTTCAAATAGTGAGTTCTTATCTCACAAACTACAATTTTTGGGTTTATCAAATACTAGAGTACTATAATCATTGACTATTGTGTCTTGTGAACTTAACCTATTCCACTGATCAACTAACTCTATTTCTTAGCCAGTACCAAATGGTTTTGATGGACCACTGTTTTATATTACAGTTTTAGGTCTGATACAGTCAGGCCACCTCCTGTAAATTATTTATGGTTATAGTACATCTCAACTTTTCAGTATTGATAGAATCATATTGATCCTAGAGAGATGGGTTTAACACTTCCCTGTTAATCAGACTATCATCAATCAAGACTTATGTGATTGACGATTTATCTAAAGTCAATCCCTCTTTAGGTTAAAGTGCAACTGAAGAAGGTTTTGAATGCCCTTCTATTCATGTGACAAAGCACCCAATGCTGATCCTATTAGAGCTTAGATTTACAAAATGGGTAGGAATTTTCATTGCTCATACAAAAAAGTGATCAAAATTTTCTGGTTTATATAGCAAGAGAAGATTATAGCTCAGGTGTACAGGAATGCTTCTTTTGTATATCTCTATAAACATAAAGGGAAAACATGATCCTGTGACAATCAGGGGGCACAGTGGAAGTAAAAAGCCCTATATCTTTGTCACTGCTGGCAAGATTCTTGTAAAAGACCTCCTCAGTAAGCTGATCCTTCATCTTGAAGATGGTCATCTACCTGAAAAGCCAGTGTGACTGCAGAAAGGGCTGAGGAATAGTTGATATGATGTTTGCTGCTCAACAACTCCAAAATAAATCCAGAACAGAGATCTATATACACTATGTTTGTAGATCTGGCCTAAGTCTTTGATACTGTGAATCAGGAGGGCTTAAGGAAAATTATGTCAAAATTTGGTTGCCAGGACAGATCCTCAGTATTGTAACTCAATTTCACAACTGTATATTTGTCTGGGTTATGGATAATGGATGACACTCTCATGCTTTCAAAATTACCAGTGCATGTTTTAGCATGTTTTCAGCCATGTTGTCAAATGTCTTTGAGGACAAACACAACATTAAAGTCAGTTAGTGCACTTATGGTAAAATTTTTGATTTGAAAAAGCTACAACCCAAGACTAAAATGGAGGGGAGGTGTTTGTGCATGTTTTTATTTGAAGCTGATTATGCACTCAATGCAACCTCTGAAGCTTAGATATAGGAGAGTATGGACGGACTCTCTGCTTCTTGTGCTAACTTCGGCCTAATAATTAACACCAATAAACATAGGTGCTCCACCAGTCAGCCCCCCCCCATTCATATGTAGAACCATTGGTTACAACAAATAAAATGTTTTGAATGCTATAAATAATTTCACTTACCCTGACAGTACACTTTCTAGAAATATACACATTGATAATGAGATCGATGGACACATTACCATAGCTAGCTCTGTGTTTGGGAGGCTCCAAAGGAAAATGTGGGAAAGTACAGGTATTAGACTGACCACCAAACTGAAGAGCTACAGAACCATTGTGCTGTTCTTATTGTTGTATGTCTATAAAATCTGGTCCATGTACCAGTGCCATGCCAGGAAACTGAATCGCTTCCATATGAATTGTCTTAGGAAGATCCTAAAAATCACCAGGAGGGATAAGATACCAGACATTGACATATTTTCTCAAACTAAACTGCCAGGCATTCCAATTCTATTGCAGAGAGCACAATTCCATTGGGCGGGCCACGTTGTTCAACTGTCCAATGTACATTTGCCAAGAAGACTTTTTTATGGAGAATTCACAAAGGGCAAACCCTCAGATGGTGGTCAGAAAAAGAGATGTAAGGACACTCTCAAGGTCTCTCTTAAGAACTTTGAAATTGAATGTAGGACAAAGGAATCTTTGGCTATTGATTTCCCAGCATGGTGTGCCCTTATGAGAGATTTGGTCTATGAGCAAAGCAGAATTGAAGTAGCTTCAAAGAAGCATGGGATGTTCAAAGTTAGAGAATCCATCCCAAATGTTCACAAGGATGATTTGTAGCCAATTTGTGGCAGAGCATTTTGAGATTTTATTGGTTTGATGAACCACAGTTGGACATATTATAATATAGTGATGTCATTTTGGTCCTCTTCAACCAACCAACATACAAATACATTAAAATGAGGAAGACAACAACTACATAGATCAAGAGATAGATTAAAGATCAATTGATTCCTACATAGATGATAAATCTAAATAGGTGCGTGTTGTCTTCCCAATTTGACTATAAAATTCCTCTGAATAAGGTCTGTTTTCTTCTTTGTATTTGTACCCCCAGCACCTAGCACAGTGCCTGGCACTTAATACATACTTCATATGTAGTCATTGATGGATTGATTCCCAGAGCCATACTCTGGTTCTGAGGCTTGACCAATCAAATCTCAGTGATACCTTTGGAGCTCTCTATCTCCTTATGGTGGAATCATAGAACCAGTGACCTAGTGCTAGAAGGGACTGTACAGATCACTATGTCCAACACTTTTACTTGACAGATGAGAGATTGAAGTTACTGATTCAGTAGAGGTCACTCAGGTTGTAAGTAGCATGTTAGGATTTGTCCTAGGGCCAGCAAACTGCTATTCGAGCCCTCTGGTCCTTTGGTGCATACTGTCTGTAGACAGTAAGTCCTCCAGGTGTTCTTATTTTTAGATGATGCCCTGGAACACCAGAAGAGACGTATGAATAAAGGAGTTTAATGTGATTGTTTACATAGAAGAGAACAAACAGAAGAAAAATGTCTACTGTCTAGTTTTCAACATGAATTTAAGTGTACAATCCATGAACTTTTCCATTAGTACATTTGGGACAGATTACAAAGATGGACAATTAATTGGGCCTAGCATTAAATAGGAAAAATAGACCAGACTGGATTGCCTTGGAGAAGTTGCAAAACTTGAATGATCACATGTTTGTCATGAAAGCAAAGTCTCATATTTTTCATTTTTATATTAATAGTGTATTCATGATGTCAGACTCTATAAAGAATTAAAAGTAAATCTATCAAGACAATGGAAAAGAATGGTGGGTGTGAGTCCCTGTTGTTGTGCTTCATTTCCAAGACAACCAAAATGACATCATTATATTAGAATCAAGTTATAGTGTGTCCAATGTTGTTGATCAGATCAATATGAGCTTGGAAAGCTCTGCCACAGATTGGACACAAATAGTCCCAATGAACCTTTGGGGCAGCTTCTCTAATTTTTTGTATTTTGCATTTCCTTTGGGCTAATTCAATTCTACTTTGCTCATAAAACACAGCACCTTTTTTGATGAGGGCACGGCATGTTGGGCAGTGCTGTGCCAGTGTCTCAAGAAAGACCTTGAGAGTATCCTTGTATCGCCTTTTTGACTACCTTGTGCATGCTTGCCCTGTGTGAGGTTCTCCTTAAAATAATTATTTTGCCAAGCGTACATTTGGCATTTGAATAAAGTGGCCAGCCCAAAGGAGTTATGCTCTCTGCAGTAGAGTTAGAATGCTTGGCAGTTTACTTCTAGAAAGGATCTCAGTAATCTTGTCAGATGATCTTCAGACTCTTCCTGAGACAGTTCAAATGGAAGTGATTCAGTTTCCTGTGCGGCGCTGGTACACTCTCCAGGTTTCATAGTCATACAGCAACAAAGTCAGCACAACAACTATAGACCTTCAGTTTGGTAGTCGATCTAATATCTTTCCCCTCCCACACTTTCCTTCAGAGACTCCCAAATACTGAGCTAGCTCTGATGTTGTGTGTGTCCATCTCATTATCAATATGGACATCCCTGGAAAGTGTACTGCCAAGATAAGATCTTACACACAGCATTCAGACTGTCACCATTTACTGTAACGGATGGGTCCACAGATGGATGATATGGTGCTGGCTTTTGGAGAACCCGTGTTTTCTTGGTGTTAATTGTTAGGCAAAAATTGGCACAAGCAGCAAAGAATTGATCCATACTTTGTTGCATGTCAGCTTCAAAGGCTGCGTTGAGCGCACAATCATCTGCAAACAAAAAAATCATGCACCAACACTTCCTCTACTTTATTTTTGGCAGGGAGTGACAGATGAGCAGACAGAAAATATGCTGTCAGGGAGTTATATGATAAAAAGAGAAGGTCAGTAAGGCACATGCTGAGGGTGAATGATCACAGGTAGATAGGCAGAATGCTCATTATGTCATGAAAAAGCAAAGCAGGGTTCCAGAATGTTGGGTGGACCCACTGAAGAGACTTTATTAGAAAAGATAGACAAAAGTTGCAAAGGGTAAGATAGGTTGTGATCTGCATCGTTAGGGGGAAACCTTTGAATCCATCAAATCACAGGTATGTGAATAGCATAGTCAATAGAACTCTGGACTTGGAATCAGAATGTCTGTATTCACATCTTGATACTAACTAGCTATGTGACTCTGGACAAGTCACATGATCTCTTTTAGACTAAATTTCTTAAGTTTGAATATATCCTCTACATCCTTGCTGAAGGACCTACTTCCCTGATGTCATGACATGAAGAATTCCTTATTGGCAAGTAATGACTGGGGGTTAGAGTTAAAGATGACTGATGAATGAGCAAATGGCTGGACACAAATTTGTGAAGGAGTTTCCTCTTCTCTAATCTAGAAGAAATGACTGTCATCCCCCCCTCCTTTTGAACACCTCTGACTTTTCTTTGTCTATCTTTCTGTCTTGTTTCTCTTTCTTTGTCTTTGACTCTCTCCCTCCCCACCCCTTTTCTCTCTCTCTCTCTCTCTCTCTCTCTCTCTCTCTCTCTCTCTCTCTCTCTCTCTCTCTCTCTCTCTCTCTCTCTCTCTCTCTCTCTGTCTTTTTGTATCTCTTTGTCTTTAGGTGAATCTCTGTCTCTTGCTCTCTCTGTCTCTCTATGTACCTGTTTTTTTTTTTTTTTTGCGTCTCTGGTTCTCTCTCTCTCTCTCTCTCTCTCTCTCTCTCTCTCTCTCTCTCTCTCTGTGTGTGTGTGTGTGTGTGTGCATGTATGTGTGTGTGTGTGTGTGCCTGACTCTGTCTCTCTCCCTTTCTCTGTCTTTCTCTTTGTGTGTTTGAGTGTCTGTCTGTCCATTTTCTGTCTTTCTTCTCCTTCCTCTCCTCTCTCTCTCTCTCTGTCTGTCTCCCCCCCACCCTGCCCTCACACACACATGCACATACATACACAGAATCAAGCAGGAAGAGAATTGTTAGGGCTGTCTTATTGTAAGTGCTATACTCCCTCCTCCACTAGCATTAACAGCTTTCAGAGAAGTGTTTGCCTGAGTAAGTTTAAATCCCAGGCTACCTTCTTTGACCTTTCTGTTTCTTTCCCAGCGACAGTTTAGCAATTATTGATCCAGAAAAATGGATCTTCTCAGTCTTGGTAGTTACTTCAAGAATTTTTAAGTTAGACATTTCTTTAGAGCATACTTCTCAGAGGAGATGATCTCTTCCAGGATGATCCTATGACTGAAAGACTAAAGAAGGCTGTATGTAGCCTTATCAGTCAGGAGATCTGGACTTTGTAGGTTGCCCAGACAGTGCAAGTATGAGATGATTGGAACTATAGCTATTCAGCAGTTCCACAGAATTACCTTTCTTTTGCAGGGGAAGGAGGACCACAAGTAGCATTAAAACTTTATTGAGGTATCTTATATTTCCTATATTTGCCTTTTGAGTCTTTTGCAACTAACACAGACTCTTTGATTAGGAAACAAATACGCATCCTATATCTAACACTGCTATCATGATCCAGTACCTTTCTTAGAAGGGATATGGTCACCTATTATTGGGAAAACTGCAATCATGAACTATACCTACACCTTGTTTTAGAATTTCCCCAGAATTTTGCTCCAGGGTGGGTCAGAGTCAATAAAAGATTAAAAAAAAAAGAATCTTCCTTTTTCCCAAAGTGTGCTGGTAAATTTTAACAACCAAATTGTGTGGGGGAAGTAAGATAGCACACTTTTAAGTTTAATCTGAATCTTAAGCATTCCCCCCATCACTTTAAACTTAGACAATCAACAGAATAATTAACAATTAAATTAAATCCTGATATGTAGTGTTTGTGTGAAATGCTCACATTGAAAACTGAACAATCAGTGCCAGCACATCTGCACCCCACTTTGATATCAACCCCCCCAAGACTGAAGTTATGTGAGACTAGAGTCCTCTTCTGCCAACTCTGTAAGCCATTTGGTACATTATGAAACCAATAGATGCTCAAAAGATGTCTGAGGATTTTTTTTTGTCTTAGCATATGAGCTCACTGAGGCTCAAAATGGGCTCTTTTGTGTTCTTTGTATAGTGTTTAGCAATATATTACTAAATATTACCCGGTAGGGAGACATTGGCTAGGAGAGGATGGAATTTTTAGATTGATTGGGCATTCATCCGTGTCCTAGGTTTCCAAGGATGGCTATCTATATTTGAGAGGACTGCCCTTTCTTGACCTAATTTCAGGAGACAGAATTTGCAATTGTATTCATGCTGTTGCATTAATTACATGGTTCCTAAGTGAAATGCTCATATAAACTATCATTACCCTCAGGATTATACCCTGGCAGCTACACAATGGAACTCCTCCTTCAGGCTTGGGGAAGCCACACCAGCTCAGAAAGAAGCCTCTTTGCTACAAAGGAATGGGGACGCTCCACAAAACAAACCATTGTTCATGATTTTCATACACCATTTGGATATTTCTGAACCCTCCCAAGCCTTCATCCCCACCTTAGAGACAACTGGGCACTGAGTTGCTCTTACGTGAGCTGAGACAAAGAACTAGACACTCTTAGGGTAGATCACTGTAGGTTCAGGATGACACCATATGATAAACTTCAGGTTTGGGCCCATTGCCATTCTGGAACTCTGATGGCAGGGAATCAGCTCACTATAGAAGCCAGAGAAAACTCATTCACTGAAATGAGATGGTGAAGAAAAGGTTATTTAAAGTCACTCACTTCTTTGTTATAGCTTATATATTAAGAAAACATTTAAGCGATATTCTTTGGAAGAACAAAAAGAAAAAGAAAATGCCAAAAAATAGGGAGAGAATTACAAAATGCAATCCTGCTACTGTAGAAGGAAATTAACATTGCCATCTTCTGGCATATTACCTTGAGTCTGATGGGGCAGCCTTTTGGCCCTTGTTTGCACAATAAGTGTTGGAATGGATTATATCTTGCCAGAGAACATATGCATTTGATAGAAGCCCATGTCTCTACTTCTTTTGTAATCACTACAGTTTACACCCTTATAATTTTCTTTGTGTTCCAGCATTAGATGCCAAGAAATGTTTTGTTCTCCCCAGGAAGCAAATCTAACTTGGGTGGATAAAGGGTATGGGGGTGTCCAAATGGGGGAGAATATCTTCTTCCAAACTCTGAAATCTATTACGGTCGAAGGGTAGAATGATCATTTCTGTGCTCAAATAGCAAAAATCTTGTCATTCTTGATCAATCAGGTAGTTTAGTTGAAATGTAGAAAACAATTGTATAGCATTGTAAAAAAGTGTTAAGAACATAAATGATCATTGTGGTACAAAATGATTTAAAATCAGGAAATATGGGTTTCAGTCCCAATTCTTCCAGTTATTACTTGTGTGACCTTGGACAAGGCAATTAACTTCTCTGTACCCAGTTTTCCTGTCTGCAAAATAGGGATAAGGCTATTCAAGCTGTCTACCTCATAGAGTTATTAGAAGGATCAAATGGCTTGGTGGAGATGAAGTGATTGATAAATCAGAAAGTGCTACATAACTGTTGCGACTCATTGACTCAGAATTGTGATTCATTCTCTTCCTACCCTCCCATCCCCATGGTCCACAGCCAAGATACTTAAAATCATACAACACCAAATATGTATGAAGTTGTGTGGACCACACAAATAGATTGAATGTAATTCAGTTGTAATCTAACACAGGAACTTGGTTCCATGACTTTTGGGTTCAATAGCATTATAAGGGGCAATGAGTTCTGTAAGTACAGAGCTGGACACTTGCCCAGAGAGGGATAGGGAACTCATTCAATCTGCCCAAATGAAAAAAAAAAAAAAAATATATATATATATATATATATATATGTATATATATATATATATATATATATATATATATATATATATATATATATATATATATATATAAAATAAATAGTAAAAGATAAGGCCTCATTTTTTATAAAGTACCTTTGCTTATAGTAAGATTTCACAGCACTTATTACCTCAATTTTTCTCACAGTCTCCTTAGAAGATATCTCAAAGATATCAAGCCTTCTATTTTACATATGGAGATACTGAGGCACAAAACATTTTTCCAAATGACTTATCTAAATGCATTCTTACATTTTATGCTAAAGCAGCTGGGATTGTTTTAATGTTTGAGGCAGATCTGAAAAATGCCTTATATAGTATGACCAACCTAACTGATTAACTGGAATATCCCATAACTCATTCTCAGTTTAAAATAAATGTAGAATCTGACGTGTAATTCCTTCTTTTTTTCAACCCAAGCCACTTAGAGTTCGAATTAGGAGAGCATAAAGGGAAGGCTTTAGCCTTAGTCTACATGCATTGTTCAATTCTCAAATGGTCTTTTGCTCAGTAGTGGCCCTAAAGTTCCACTCATTTTTAGGCATCAGTATCCCTGAAACAATGAGTAAAAAATGTGCTCTCTTACAAAGGAAAAGAAACATGAAATGCCACCAAAATATATTGAGAATAATTACAGATTAAATCTCCAAATCTTGAGAATGGAAAACAGTTCCAGTCTTGCAGTTTGAAGGCTATTGTTTGTATATATATATATATATATATATATATATATATATATATATATATATATATATATATATATATATATCCTGAGACAGTATATTCTCAAGTAATTATGTGTCAATTTCTCTACCAGGTTGAAATGAAATGAGGCTAAGAAGTAGAAGTTAAGTAATTTGTGATTGAGTAAGGTTATTTTACCACTTTCAGTAGAAAAATGAAGCTAACTTTAAAACTTGTCCAATATGATTATAATAGTATATAATTGTGTTTGGTTTTGAACATTTTTACTTAGGAATTAAACAAAACAGCGATCTATGTACAGTGATTGAAGAAAAAGTGCTGCAAATTGAAACACTTATTTTATGACAGCTAGTATCATCATCTCAGGAAAACATGTAACATTGAGCTTGCCTTCACTATCTTTTATTTCATGAATCAAAGCCACGGTGGGTGACTCAGGCACACAACATTCTTGACAGTTTACTACTTATATTAGTGGGGTATAGAGTGGAGCTTCAATTGAGAAACATATATTCAAAACTTACTGGATGCTTTGCATTTGCATAAGTGAGTCATTTCTCATTTTTAATAATGCTATTTATACACTGTAAAACTTGGGAAGGTTGGATTACCAAAGGCTCTTGGATCTACTTCTTCAAATTAGTTTTTTTCATTGATAAAGAAATTCTGTCAGAGCTGCAACTAGGATGAGACCAAAGACGTTGGACCTCACAATTAAGAAGATCTTTAGAAAGTGCTGATGCCATCTGAAGTGTATTTCCAACCCTCAGATTATCTTTTGGAAGTAACAGAATTAAGTTTGACCCATGGTGTATTTCCTTTCTCAATTACTAAATATGTAGAGGAAACAAGTTCCATCATTTGAGTTCCTACCTTTTCAGTTCCTATTTTATATAGCCCAGACTTCAAGTGGCAGCAGCTTTATTCTATAACATATCCTTCCTTGTAGTCAAGGCATCCTCACTCCCTAAAAGCAGCAAGTCTTAGTAGTACTGAAATCTCTCAATGTCATGGAATATCTTCCTACTTTCAGCAGCCACAATCCAAATGATGTCCCTCCCCATTAACCTTTCCACTTGCCTTAGGCACAAATATTGCTAATTACAGCTTTGAATGCTACTGATTTTGATAGATTTCTGAGGGAAGAATAATAATGGTCTTTTTTTTTTCAGTTATTCAATATATTCAAGTCTTTTTTACCTGAATTAATAGACCAAACAACAGCAAATTTTATTTCAGATTGTTGCTTCCAACCAAAAATAAGCTTACAAGAAAAAATAGCTTTTAATGTATTCATCCTTTTTCTTTTTTCTTCCCAAAGCACCTAAAACAAGGATCTTCTCAGTTAAACTTAAGACTCTAATCATAACATATCCTATTATAACCATACAGGCAAATCTGCTTTTTTTCAATCTGTAATTATTTCTTAATGGCACTATTATTCTTTCCATTTGAAGCATACAATTGATCCAGAGATTGGCCAGAGAGAATAAGAAGGCAAGTCATCAAAATTTGACCAATAACAGAAGCATGCGTTTTTCTTAGTCACTGATACCAAAATGAAAGGGGATAATAGAAACCAGGAAACAAAATAAATGACAACTATTAATTTAGTAGTAGTGTGATTTGCATAGTAATGCAGGAAATCTGGGGCTGATTATTATCCTCAGTCTATCATTAGAACCATAAGATATGTTAAAAACTCACTTGTTTTTTCTTCAATAGTAATATCCTTTGATATTTTTTGATAACAAGATGTCTTCTGGATATTTTCATTATGTCAATTGATCAAACTTAAATTTTTCACTTGGAGAAAACATACTTAACATTCCATTGCAAATAATAATTGGCACTTAGTAGCTAATTATAGCCCTTTTTTGTCATTAGTGTGTACATATTGTTTGTTTCAATATGATATATTCTCTTTGAGGTGAGGACCTGTTTTTCTCTTTGTATTTCTACTGGCTAGCATGGTGCCTAAGATATAATAGCTACTTAATTCATGTTTGATAATTGAATTATACTCTATCCACATGGTTATAATTGACTGAGTTCTCATCAATCAATAACAAAAGCATATTTTGAGAACTGTAATATTAGCATGTAGTAACTGAAATAGAAGAAATGCAAGTTCATCTGGTCAAACTCCTAAAAGTTATGGGTAGTATAATATGACTGAGTCACATGTCCTATATAATCTATCATATTATGCTAACAGGAGTCTGTTTGTTTGGTTGAACAATAATAATATCCAAAGTGTAAGGAAAATTCAAAGAGAACTTGCTCCAATAATTTAATGGATTTATGTGGTTTTCAATTTTAGTAATCTCTCCACTGATCTTTAAGTCATAATTGACCTATTCTTGCCCTTTTTATGTGGCTATTTGGAAGGTACAGTGAATAGAACACTGGGCCTCAAACCAAAATGATCCGCTTGAATTCAACTCATATCTCAGTACCTGTGTGATCTTGGATAAATCAATTAATCTCTTTCTCTGTTTCCTCAACTGTAAAATGGAGAAAATAATAGCACTGACAGCATAGGTTTTCTGTGAGAGTCAAATGAGTTAATATTTGTAAAGCCTTTAGCACAGTGCTTGGCACATATCAGATGCTTAATAAATACTTATTTTTCTTTTTTCCTTCCTTCCTATCTTATTTATTTAATGTGACAGATACTTTCTCTTTTATCTGACATGTATAATAGTAGAATATTCAGGCTGTTGATTTATGATCTCTCAGTCTTACAAAATTTAATTCTAATCCCAAATTTTTCTGATTTGTTAAGGATATTTGCATCACTGCTGCTTAATTCAATTAATTAATAAAAAAAGAAGTTATTAAGCACCTACTATGTGTTAGACATAGTGCTAAGTTCCAGCGATATGAAATGGGAAAAAAGCAGTCCCCTAGGAAGCTTAAAATCTAAGGAGGGAGGTAACACACAAACAAATATCTACAAAAATAACTATATAAAAAGCTATATACACAATAAATAGGAAATACTTAATAGAGGAAAAGTACTAGATTTAAGAATGACTGGGGAAGCTTCTTGTAGAAGGTAGAATTTTAGTTGGAATGAAAGGAGGTCAGGGAGGTCAGGAATAGTTACAACACAGGAGGGAAAACATTCCAGTCATGGAGGATATCCAGAGAGAACTGATAATACTCTATAGAAAACTCATAATCACTATTTGCCTCTACATAATTTTTAGAGTAAATTATTTTCTAGAAAAAAATCTAACCCTTTCTCCTTTTTCTGTCTGGTTTTGTAGTAATTAACTATACATTTGCAGTGCCTGTCCAAAATACATGTACCAATAAAAGAAGTCTATCTAGCTACATCTTATAGCTCCCATCACCTCTCAAATGAATCTTAACTCCAAATTTTCAGGAAATACATCATTATCAGAAGAAAATTGGTGTTGAAAAGATAGAACTTTTGTTCATAAAATAACTTGGGGTTATTAAGACAACTATGCACTTTCCCAAAGGCAATTCAAAGAAAACATGTTAAACAGAAGAGAGGATGTTTTTATAAAGTATAAAATTAGCAAGGCACAGAGTGGGTGTAAAGGAAAGGAAACAATGTGAAGAGGGAATTTGGAAAAACAGTACTACTTTTCTAGTCTTGTAGTTGGCCTGTGAATTATTTTTCTAATTGTATTATTTGTTCAACCTACCATTCCTGAAATTATCTCTAGTCTTTACTCAAGAAGTTCCTCTGACTTATAATGTCTTCTCCTTCTACCATTCGCCCCATCTATCTAAATTTTGCCAACCTTTCACAGTTCATTTCAAATCTTATCCCTTTGTGATGGCTTCCTTGATCAATTTTTGATGTTTAGTCATTTTTTCATTCATGCCTGACTCTGACCACACTTGGAGGTTTTCTTTGCAAAGATACTGGAATGGTTTGTCATTTCTTTCTCCTGCTCACTTTACAGATGAAGAAACTGAGGCAAATAGGGTTAAGTGACTTGCTCAGGGTCACATAGCTAGTCAGTGTCTGTGGCCAGATTTAGAAGTGGCACCTACCTGCCTTCTTTGAGCAATAATACTGAAAATTATCTCACCCTCTTTTGGATGGAGCACAGAATTTATAGTTCAGAACTTCTAACTTTTAATAGTTGATTTATCATGGACAAGCCATTTAACCACTATAATCTCAGTTGCATCATCCATAAATTGGGTATAACACAACTTGAGGGTGCCTACCTAACAGGGTTGTTGTGGAGTTGGAATGAATTAATTCATTTAGTATTTTGTAAACTTTATGTACAATGGAAATGCTAATAAATATTATAACTGACATAAATAATTATTATAATTATTCATAGCACTCAATAATTATATTTTTCCTATTGAAGCTTGCCTTTATGTAAATAGTGTATTTTATGACTATATTGTAAGCTCTTAGAGGATAGAGATCATATTTTATGCCTTTTTGTTCTTCTAAAACTAAAAATAAGATCATGTCCAAAATGGGGACTCAATAGATACCTGTTGCTGGGTATGTATACATACAATCACACAATCTACTGAGAGAATAAACAAATAAGACCAGTTCATCAAATCAGGAAGGGTCTGAGTCTTACTTCTGATAAATATTAGCTATGAGAAACTGAAAAAATCAAATACCCTCTTAGTTTTCCTGGAAAGCCTCTAAGAGGGATGTCATGGACCTCGCTAGAAGTCTGGTGATACCTACATTTTCAGAATGTTTTTCAGTGCATAAGACCCAGTGCCTCTTATACATGTCTATGAGAAAACTGATTCTGGTGCATCAGTTTGGGAATCTGGGAGTTCTGAGTTAAAGACAATCAAGTATTTGTACTAGGATTGTCACTGACATGGTGAGCTCTTGGGTAGTTCATGGATTGTAGATTAAAAACTTATGATCTAAGATTGCAAGTTGTAGAAACAATATTGGTTTACAGTGCCAAAGGAAGTTATTATCAAAGGTATGGTCTGATAAAGAGATAGATGATAGACAGATAGATATACTGACAGAACTAAACATGATTTTAATCATACAGTTTTAGATACATATAGACATATAGATATATGTATATATGTGTGTATATATTTATTGTTGTTGTTGTAACAATAATTTGTAACAAGATTTACTCTGAATATCCAACAGCTCAGAAGGATGATTTTGCAAGGGGAAAAGAGGACTTGTTTGGAATTCCCTTTCCAGAAGTTTGCCAATCTCCTCCTCTTATTCACATCTTTCTCCTTTCACAAAGGGCTCTTTAAATAAGAGGAGGTCCAAATATCTTATTTGGCTGGAATGCTTTACTGATTGAAGCAAGACCAACACATTCCCCTAGGATCCTTGCTCTTTTAAAATATTGTAGTAAAAAGGGAGTTTGATGCTCAGTAGTAGAATATTCATTTTATTATGTTTTCCACCCAACTTCTTATTTTTTCATCTACTTTTAAAAATGCATTTTGTTCACTAGTACTGGAGAAACAACCAAAAAAGGACCCTTGTGCCAGTTTTATAAAGATCTATAATTGTAATCTTAACTATGATTCATTAAGATCTAAAAAGGGAAGATATGTTACAAGAGTTAAAGATCATGTCACATAATCATTAACATATCAGATAATGGTGTATACACACACACACACACACACACACAGAGAGACAGAGAGACAGAGAGACAGAGAGACAGAGAGACAGAGAGACAGAGACAGAGTATCTTATCCAAGGTAGTAATTTTTCTATGGTTAGTTGACTAGTCAATATTTAAAGTTTTTACCTCTGGGAAGATTCTAGGAAAATAGTGGAATAGGTCAGAAAATTCCAAGGTCTCTAGATTTCCCTCTCAAACAAGACAAAATTGCACCTCAGGGTGAATTTAGAGGGCAAAAACAAACAACAATTTGAATAGAAGAGTGGTCTTCCTAGGAAAATCAGAGAAGATATGAAGAAAGATACCAAGACTGACTTTTGGCCCTATGGAGTATAAAGACCTCCAGGCTAGTTCCACTGGAAAAACAAGCTGAGAACACTTAATTTAGCTGGGTTGTGAGGTAGCTATGGCCTCAACCTTAAAAAAATTTTCACCTCCTAGACAGTGTATGGAGTTGGGATTCTGAGGGGGAGACAGAGATTGAGGAAGTCTCTGCTGATAAGAGTCTCTTATCAGCAGAGACAACAGACCCAGACATGGCCCTGAGTGAGAAGGAACCAACAAATGCCAGGTGAGAGCAAAAGCAGTGGTAGCTGTGGTCACTCATAAGAATGCAGAATTCATGGTTTGGGATTCCTGAACAGAGAGGTCTATTGAAGTTGCACCTGAAGTCAAAGGCACCAACCCTCACACTCCAGGACTACGGGTGATTACAATAATAAGATGCTAATAATAATAACAAAATAAGCAGGCAAAGGAAAAAGAACCCAATCATAGAAAGTTACTATGGGAACAGAGAAGACTGGGATTCATCATCAGAGTTAAGGCAACAAAAGCTTTTTCTACCCCAAAGAGTAATATTAAATGGTCACTTGCCCCAAAAGAATTCATAGAAGAATTTTACAAGTCAAGTGAAAGATTAAAGAAATTTTTTTAAGAAAATGAGAACAATACCCCCCAAGATTATATAAAGAAAATCAACCACCTAAAAAAGGAGATCCAGAATTTTAAGGAAGAAAGCAACATTCTGAAAATTAAAATGGGCAAGGGGAAGCCAACTTAGTTTAAAAAGATCAACAAATAATGAAACAAAATATGAAGAATTAAAAAATAGAAGAAAATGTGCAACATATTATAAGAGAAACTACTGATATGGAGAACAGATCAAGAAGAGTAATCATAAAAATATTTATATTACATAAGAGAAACAAAGTTTCTTGATACAATGACATAAAACAAAATTAAAGAAAATGTCCCTAAGTGTTAACAAGTGTTATAACAAGAATGGAAAATAGAAATAGAAAAAAATCCACTGGTGACAACCTAAAAGAGATTCTGTAAGGAAAACGATATCCAAATTTTGAAACCCTTTGTCCAAGGAGAAAATACTAGAAACAACAAGAAAAATCAATTCAAATATGGCAGAGCCACAATCAAAAAAGAACCAGCAGCAGCAAGCTACATTATATGCATATGTATGATTACAGATATATATGTATGTGTATATAAAAATATGTATGGATACATATATACATATATATATATATATTTGTGAGTATATCTCTAATTAAGTATAGCCTTTTGATAAGGAGGAAGAAAAGAAAAGAACAGAAGAAAGTAAAAAGTTCACAGTAGAGATCAAAAGAAACCTACAAAGAAGTAAAGAAAAGATGGACAGCTCCAAACACAATATTTAGCATTTATCATAAAGGTTTTCTTGAAATGAAAATTTATTGCTTTATATTTTGTATCAGGAAAAATCTGCATAGGTAGCAGAGAGCTGGAAATTACGAGAGATGCAGAACAAGTGAATTCCAGGCATGGAAGACCATTGGTGGAATGACTCTGACATGGTGATGGAGTGTCATGTATTGGAAACAGCTAAAAAGTCAATTTTATTGGAGCAGAGAATAGAAATAAAGTTAAATGAAATTAAAATGGAATGAAGAGTGGGAAAGGAGTAAAAGACTTTAAAAGAAAAGCTGAATATTTGTTTTATCCTAGAGTCAATAATGAGTCTGAAGATTTTTGAGCAGAGGGGTAATATGGTTAGGACTGTGTTTTAGAATTATTAATTTAGTAGTTGAATAAAAGGATAAATTGGAAAATGGAAGAGTCCTAGTGAGAATTGATATATCTGAATAGTTATAGAAAATAAAGTTTAAATGTTTTATCTCTTTATATTCACTATAAAATCAACTTTCTTCAAATAATACTGAAACAAAAATTCTCAGACAAAAAGAGAAAGCAAATTTTAAGTGGGAACTTGAGTGCCAGGAAGCAAAATATCTTCTAAATCAATCAATCAATCAATCATCTCTACTATTACTACTATTACTATGATGACAATCATCACTATCCCATAAATACACATGTGCATTCACACACACATACACACACTTCAAATAATATAATTTTAAGTGTGGTCTTCAAAATCCAACACTTCATAACTTAATTCCCCACTATATTATTTAACTAAAATGAATAAGAAAATAGGATATTTTGTATATTTATTGGATTTTTATCTTAAAATCCTTTTTTTACTCAATTGAAATATATCCCATCTGTGTGATAATATGAATTTCCTTGAATAGAAGATACATTTGAATAGCAAAGTACAAAGCCCCTGACATAGAGTGAGTCCTTAATCTGATGTCTTTTATTTTACTTGTTTTGATTTTTAATACTTTAATAATTGTATTTTGACAAAATCAATTTCCTTTGTATACTATATACAAGAAGATCCTAAATAGTACAATTTTGACTATCTGAAGTGGCTTCATATATTCATATTCAAATTGTCACATTGATCTTAAATGGACAATTAGTTAGCATTAGAATCCAAATCTATTTGAAGTCATTGAGTCTCAGACCAATGCAAGTAGGCAATGGAAATTTAAAGGGAATCATTTCACAAGAACCATAATTTGTACTAATTGGGACTCATTATTTTATTTCATTGATTAAGAAATACCATTTTAAGAAAGGGTTCATTGGTTTCATGAGATAGGCAATGGTTAAGAATTTGTTTTCTAGGTCAAACTGAGGTCAAAGACCTCAGTCCTAATCATATTTCTGATATTTGTGACCTATGACTTTGGAGAAGTCACAGTTTTCTTGGGCCTTAGTTTAGTCATTCAGGAAAGACTTGAACAAGAAGGCCCAAGAGTTCTCTTCCACCTCTGGAAAGAAGAGATTCCATTTTCCTCTATTATATTTATTTGCATACATGTGGTATCTCCTACACGTTTCTTATGCACAAAACATCATTTTTATCTCTGATTCTCTCATGTATTGCTGTTGTTTGAATTGTTGGACATTTAAAATGTTTATCAAACTGAATTAGAAGAGTTGTAATTGAGGCCCGTCCTTACTCAAGGTCAAATGCCAATTAATAACAGAACTGGGACTAGAACTCAAATCTCCTTATCCAGGGAGTATCATTTTCATGATATTGCTAATATATTTTCCTCAGACAATTGTTAACAAGGCTATACTTTACAAGTCATTCAGGTACTATATTTCTGGAACCATAGGGATTTTGCTAAATGACAGAGGCTAAAAGATGAGAGCAGAATCTTAAAGAATCCAGAAGTATGCAGCTTTTACAAAAGAATCTTTACAAAGGGAAAAAAAAACAATTAATGACTCTCTTTTGTTCTTATTCCTTTGATCTACATATTAGTTGGCAGTCACTAACATTGCTTATTAGAAGGGCCTTTATGTATAAAAAAATCCTGCCTTCTAAATAAAATGATAATGATGATGATGGAGAAAGTACATTTGCTGAATTACTGTCTAACATTACAAGTATTTCCTTTTCATAAAAAAAAAAAAGAATCAGTGGAATGGCTCTCCAAAGGACAAAAAAGTTGGGATAAAATCTCAAAAAAATTCCTTGTATACAGTGGCCACGTTAAGACTTCGGATCAATGTTGTACCAAGGAATGGGATACTTGCTATGAAGAAAACCAAAGCAGATCATGTTTCTTCAATTTGGGGCATTGAAGATCCCAAAATGCTATTGTTTATTTTCTCTGAGAAACTTTAGCTTTATATTAAAATTGCAATATGGATCATTTTTATATCAAGTTCATCAGCATACATGTTTAGAGAAAACTTAGTGAGAATTCCATGGCTTTAATTGAGATAATTGGAAATGCCTCAGGCTGCCACCAAACCAGGTTCTTGTAAGACCAGATCATAAAAGCAATAACTTATGATTATCACTATTCCAGAATTAAAGTGATTTTCTCATTGAAGTCATCTAGAGGCTAAATTCCCATTTGAGGAATTCTCAAGAAAAATCTGTTAGAGTTGACATGCAAAAATCTTAATCTTTTTCTACTCATAACCCTCCTTCACCAGAGAAAATTTTATGCTACTTTGGATATGTAGGCATATAAAATAGGTATACAAATCAAACATTTAGTGATACTAAATTATAAAGAAATTTATTTTAATACAGTTTGATATATATATATATATGATTTTACCATTTATTAAAAATGAGAGCAAATTTGCATGCTAATAAAATGGATGTGCTTATTTATTTTTACTAGCTTTATTCTTCTAAGAGACCTTGTACAATTCACTCATGCCTCTGTGGAACTCAGTTTTATCATCACTAAAACGAGCAATTCAACATTCAACTTCGAAAGACTCAAAATTATATGATTTTAAATGATAGATATATTAGTCTCTCAACGTATATTGCTATGACTACCAAATTTGGTACAATTCCATGTTGAAGTGCACAAGCACAATAAACTTGATCTGTTATGTTCTTCTAGAGGTCCATGATCCTTAACTTAACACTACAACTCTTGTCTTCAAAACCAGTTGCTTTTTGTCATATAAAGTATGTGTTTTATCTTAATGTTATTGCCCTTTGCTTCTGTTCTGCTAAACTTTCTTCAAATCGAGCATTTTTGTGCTCCAAATCTGTTCTTTTTTCTTAAAGAGATTCTTTATGAAATATTCAATTGTTCATGCACCATTCTTATTTTTAAAAAAATTCTGCATTGAGAGCTCTGATGTTTTCCTATATTTATTTCTAATTTATTATTTTAAAAGTTTTATCTTATTTTATTTTTGAGAATTAGCATGCCATCATGGTTAGAGAACTTTGAGATAAGAAGCCCTGACTTCCATTTCCTACACATATTGTCTGTATAATTATGGGCATGCCATTTATTTTCTCATTTCTTAGGGCTACTCTCTAAGGCAGAAAAAGTGTTGCTTTGGTAGAAGGAATTTTTTTAATAGAGGTTTTCCCTGTATTTCTGCAATTACATCCCATTCACAATCCTGATTTCTTTTTTGAACCCTTTTCTCTGTTATAATTAAATGATTATTTTTTCTAGGATATTATTTGTTCATTTTTCCCACATGATAAAATTGTTACAAGTGTTTTGAGGTTTTAATTATTCTTCATTCAGGTTTTATTATCTCTTCTAATAGTTTAATTGTTTGTAAACTAGATTTTCATTCAGGTTTTTTTTCCCTCTCAATATTTTGGTCTTTAGCTTTCTCTTATGTTTTCTTTCATCAGGTTTGGAATATGCATAACTCTCTGAATTCTCCTCAATCTTTAAAGTTTGCCAAAAATCAAAATCAAATTTGTCTATAATTTTTAGATTCTATGTCTTATTTTTAAAACAAAACCATTTGCCATTCTCCAATCTTACTTCTCTACCTTCTGTGGTTTCCAAGAGATCAATGGGATGTCAAAATCTCAGAATTTGGTAGGTTCCACAAACAAGACACACTTGACTCTGAGAAGTTTCTCTGGCTGTCCCTCATACCTGAGATACTCACCCTCCTCTTCTGCACCTATTGGTTTCTCTCTTTCAAAAAACAATTAAAATTTCATCTTTTACATAAAGATGATTTACTTTTTCACAATCCCTCTTAATTATAATGCTTTCTTTCTAGTAATTATTTCCTAGTTATCTTGTATTTGTTGATAAAAATTTATGTACTTATTTCTTCTATAAGCACAAGAGGACTTGTGCCCTCTTTGAAGGAGAGGACTGTTGTTTATCTTTTTTTGCATCGCCAGCATTTAGCATAATGCCTACACAATAGACATCTGCTTCCTCCTTTATAAAATCATAAGGTGGACTTGATGGTTTTAAAGATCTCTTCTATCTTTAAATCCCATTATCTTTATGATTTTCATTATTGTCTTTGTTCCCAAGCATTTTGCACAGTGATAGGCAAATAGTAGGCACTTATAAATGCTGGTTTGTTGATGGATATGTTTTTATATGGTGTGGCTGCTGGTATGAGACATAAAAATTCATGTTTTCTAATACTGACAATATTAGCTATATTTGTTTCATGTGAATTGTTTTGTTTTTAAAATAAAATTTGTAGTAACTGTAATTGAGCTTTCAGAATATGGGTTATCATTAGTTATCAAATAATTTTTTTCTGTGATGTCTGTCTCTTCATGATCCCATTTGTTTTTGTTTTTGTTTTTCTGGCAAAGACTCTGGAGTAGTTTCCCATTTTGCATTTCAAATTATCTTATAGATGAAGAAATTGAGGCAAGCAGAGTTAAGTGATTTGCCTGTGATTGCACAGCTAGTAGGTATCTAAAGCTAAATTTGAACCCATTAAGATGAATTTTCTTGATTCTAGGCCCAATATTCTGTCCATTATACTACTTAGTAGTAGAATACAACTAACAAATGATATAAGGTTGAATTTTTTACCAAAATATTTGAGACCTAAAACAAAAGAAAACATATTTATATAGATATATATGTACAAATATGTATATACATACACACACATAAAAGAGTTGAGATGGGGATGAATAAATAAGAACAATAAGGCAGGCTTATTGTGAGAACCAAAAACATTGCTTGCAAAGCTGAAATTACCATTTAGATGTTAGCCAATAATAATCACTATTGTTAATATTACTTCATTTGGAAAAAATCCAACAAGAAAAATTCAAGGAATAAGTCACTGCTAGATTGTCAAAAATCTAAAATAAAAGTGGTGGAATGAATGAAAAGCATTGATCTCTTCAATCTAGAATAATAAAGTTTACACAGATGAAGGCAGAGAGACCACCAACTTTGTTGTTTTGTTGTGCTGTGTTGTGTTTTCTAAAACATGTCTAAAATATGGCAGAACAATTTTTGACAAGGCCTTTATTGTTCATGACCAGGGAATGCTAACGAAATAGGAGGAATGAGCAACATAAAAATGGAACTGAAGAAAGGGCCTTTGTTTATTGGACTAATCTTTACATTGAATCTTTCCTTCCAAGGAGCGGATGTAGCATCAATTTCAACCCTATCAGAATAGCAGTACATTTTTGTGACAAGGCCAAGGAATATGTGATTTATGGAACTGCCAACAACTCTCTTATCACAGATTACAGGTAGCCTATCACCTGAACCCTCTTGATAGCATGGCCTGTTGCCCTACTCTGCCCTTACAAGCTCTTAAGGACTGCTAAGTAAGAGGGTTTTTCCCCTAACTTTTCTTCTTTTTAAGCTTGGAACTATAAATCGTAGTAGCTCACTCAAGAAATTCAGAGGAAAGATAAAAACATTATTAGGGAGGGTTAAAGTTGATGAAGACTGTCTTCTCAAATATGACAATTTTTGGGTGGGGTGGGAGCTAAAGATGGGAAAATCAAGGTTTGGTGACTTGCCCAAAGTCATACAAATAAAAGTTGAAATTCTGAAGAAAAAAAATTATTCTGTATTTCACTCCCAAGGCAGAAGCATCTTAAAGGTATAAACAAACCTAATGGCATCATTTTCTCTTCCAGAAAGTTATATGCCAATGCAGAGAGACCAACAAGATAAGACTCATAGAAAATATACATGATTGGAAAATAGATTAGTTGTGTAATTCCTACAGACAGTATAAATTTAGGGATATGAATATATATATATGTATATATATATATATAACTATGGTATTCCATTAAATATAAATGTCTAATAAGGTAGCAACAGTACTGGTGTTGGGAATGAGGTGGAGTGGGGGTAGAATGTTTCTCTCTCTCTCTCTCTCTTTGGATTTCTGAGGTGTACATTGTTTTTTTGTTTTGTTTTGTTTTTCTTTTTTCTTTTTTCTTTCTGTGTTGTTGTTTGACTTGGATTCAGTTCATTCAACAAAGTCACTATTCTTTGCTGCAATCTATCTCATTTTGGGAAAACTTTGGAAAAGAAAAGGGGTTCCATGGAAATGGAGATATTCACATATGAAACTAATTTTCAAGAGAAGTTATTTCTAAACTTTAATAGTAGGGGGTCCTTAATTAAAAGTAATAGATGTATCAATTGATACATTTTATTATCATTTTGTTTTAAAAATATTTTTGCAATATATTGTTATTGCCTTCCAGATTGAAAAAAAAAATATATATATATATATGTGTATATATATATATATATATATATATATATATATATATATATATATATATATATATATATATACTGCATTGGTTGTCTCAAATACTTTGCAATATTTTTAAATTTCAATTTTCCTAATGTTAACCTATTTTATGTCTAGAAACCCTTTGGAACACTATGAATCCCTTCTCAGAAAGGTATTTTAAATGCAGAATATAAAATACATTGGATTTCAAAGGAAACCAATTTTATTGAAATAGATATGTGATTCCCCATCCTATCCCAAAGTTCGCAGACCTCCTGAAATATATCCACAGAATTAGAGTGGTTCTTGAACATATTAACAAGCTTTGCCATGAAGTTTAGTGAAGCTCTCTTTGTCCCATATATAATGGCACATTCTTACTTTTGTCCTCTCTCACAGTAACAAGGACTTTGGGGCTGATGGTGGAAAGAAAGTGACAAGACATGACTGTAGGAATAAAAATTCTCAGTTAAAGGTAGGAGACAGTAGTGCCAGGAATCACAAATAAAGTACTCATTCTTGTAGCATTTGCTCCTGGCTTGCCTCATCATGATCGAAAGTAGCCAGAAGTGACCAATCAGGGCTAGGGTTAGCCTCTATTCTCAAGATCTCCAGTTGAGGTCCAAGCCTAGATTTAACTAAAATCCTGAGTCCAGAATTTCTTTAACTGCACTACTGGTTGTTTGTATCAAACGCAGAGTAGACATTTCCTTGCCTTCTTACTGGGGAGTCAAACATGGAAATGTAAACAAACACAAATTGGGCATTTACTAGAGCTCCTGAATCAGTTTCTATATTTGCTTGGTAGGTGTTCATCTCCAGTCATCTTATCTATATCTGTCTGCTGGATCCAGATTGCTCTGGAGGAGAAAGCAGGTCAAATAACTATGCACTGCCCTCCCTCATTTAAATCCAATTCACTTGCAAGGCATAGTTAGTATCACCTCCCTGATGTCTTGGTCCTCTTTGAGAAGGAAAGTTTAATGTTGTTGGGTATTGTCTACTGTTTTGTATGCAAGAATAAAAATAAATGTGTGCATGCTTGCCTATTTCTTTGGGGAGCCAAAATCCTAGGGCTCATGGAACTCTAGTTCGAGAAGAAAGCAGGGTCTGGCTGTTGGTGAACACTTGAGGACTGCTTCTTTATTGGATATATCTACAAATCCAGTCACCTCTGACTAGGAATAAGTGCTATATTGTAAAGAGAGGTAGAATGAAGGGACAGCATGTTGATGATTCCCTAAGAGTCATAGAGAGCTTAGCAATTAATTCTTCCCAGCAGCACACGGGGAAATGACAACCAGAGTGAACATGAAATTCCCTAGGTCATAGATCCTTTTTGATGAAAAGCATTAAGTGAATGGTTGCAAATACTACCTGGTAGGTAACATGCCTTAAAGAATGAAAATTTAAGGGGGAGGATATCCATAAATTGGGGAATTGATAAGCAAATTATAGCACACAAATGTGATAAAATTGTGATTAAATAATGACAATCACAATTCCAAAGGATTAAGGATGAAGCTTTACACTACTTTCTGATAGAAAGGTGAAAAACTCAGGGTATATAACTCGGAAAATATTTATTACAACATGGCTAATGTGAAATTGTGTTTTGATTGACTATAGGGTATTGTAATGGGTTTTGTTTTGTCTGTGTTCTCAACTAGGGGGATTTGGAGAAGAGGAAGAGGCTGAAGATTTTGACTAATTAAAATAAATATAAAGTATTTAAATCATAGCCTGTGGCTTTCATTCTAACAAACAATTTTGAAAAGGAATGGTTGGAAATTGGTTGGAAAAGAGAAAAAGAATACTAATGGGTCACTGCAAATTCATCATGAAGATCCTGGAAAAAACTAAAATTTATTCTCTACTAATAAATCAGAATCTTCTATAGCTTAAGAGTATAAGTATTGAATAATCACAGTCATATTTAACATTTATATAATGCTTTAAGCTTTAAAAATGTTTACATTTAGTATTTCATTTTATTGCCACAAATCTGACATTCTACAGATTAGGAAACCGAGACTTGAAAAGGTTCAGTTGCTAAAGTCAACTGTTAAATTGTAATGTAAAATTGTAAATTGTCAAATGTTAAAAATTTATGATAGGGTAATAATGTATCCATTATACAAGTATATACCTATATATACATGTACATATATGTAAATGAATATCTATAGATGTGCATATAGTATACATGCAAGATATGTATATGCACATTGTGGGAGAAGAGAGATATAGGGATGGAAGGAGGAGAGAAACAGAGAGGAGAGATGGGAAGAGAGAGAAGGGGGAGAGAAAGTGAGGAAGAGAGACAGAGAGTGAGAGAAGTAGGGAAGGAGAAGAGAGAGAGAGAGAGAGAGAAGGAGACAGAGAGAAGGGAAGAGAGGTGGGAAGAAGAGTCATATATATTATAGGTTATATAATATATATATATAATACATACATACATACATACATATATATATATATATGTACATATATATATATATATATATATATACCACTGACCTTGACTATTATAATAACCCCCTAACAAGTCTTTTTATTGCTTATGCCTTCCTACAAAGCATCCTTCATGTTGTATCGCTTCTCCTTCTGCTCAAATCACTTTTCTGCCTTTGTAGCCTGCTCTCTATAAGACACTGGACATGCCCTTTGACTTTTCTACATCTTCTTTCCTTCTCTAGAAAAAGAAGAGGTTGGACTATTAACATACCAGGTCTATTCTGACTTTAAACCCGAGATACTATTCTGTTAGGTTGCTTTTTTTTTTTTTTCCTCTCTCCTTGATCCTCCATCAAAAATCTATCCAACCTACTGGAGCCTTTTCTTAAATAGGCATTTGTAAAATGACCCTTTTAAAAACACTCTTTTCCCTTCTTTAATAATGATAATGAGCTGGATTTTTCTAAGCAGGGGGACTCAGCAGGGGAGGGGATGTGGAATTTTAAAATACATTTGAGTGTTTTTGTCTCTGCATCAATTTAATCAGTGGCTTCTAAATAGCAGTGCCTCTGTCCAGGTTAGCTGATATGCCAGGTTATTACAACTTTTGTTTGCCTCCTGAAATAGGATTGAGGAGTTAATTAAGTATATGCATAGTCTAAAGTAGTTAAACTGCACATATAAGAAAAATGCACAAGGAAGCCTAAATAAACAGGATTCATGAAAAACTGCATTCCACGAAATGGGACCTGCTTAAAATGGGCCAGTTGGTAGCTGGCTGTGGAGTGCATTCTTCTGAGTGTAAGGAAAACAATACCAAAGCCCTAGATCACACGTGTGTGCAATGTTCTCAATTCCTGAGAGAAAAGGAGACAAAATATAACTTGGAATTTTGAAGCCCGTTAGGAAAAGACATTTGGGGCATGCATTTTTAAGCTCAC
The DNA here is from genome assembly GCF_048593235.1 of Sminthopsis crassicaudata. Taxonomy (NCBI): domain Eukaryota; kingdom Metazoa; phylum Chordata; class Mammalia; order Dasyuromorphia; family Dasyuridae; genus Sminthopsis; species Sminthopsis crassicaudata. Next base: position 598,310,054 of record NC_133618.1, read on the forward strand.
ACTGAACAAAAAGCTTCTCTGTTTCTCTAGCTAATGGAAGAGCCAAGTTTGAAGAAACTCAGTCACACTTTTGGCTGAAATGAAGAGATTTTCCAATAGTGCTTTAGAACGTGTTCATATGGGTGGTCTGGCCTACCTACTACAAGATTTCTGATGCCAGCAAATTTTGTTTGTCATTGTAAGTGAAGTTACAAAATGTGTATGTTGATCAAAAGTTAAATTTTCAGTGCTTTTTAGGGGTAGGAGTGAGTGGGTGGGTAGAAAATGAACAAGAGAAAAAGGAGGGAGAACAGAAAAAAAAGTTGAATATTTTCATTTCTGAAAAAATGGATTCTTTTTAAAGATGTGTTAAATGGTTTAGTCAGATTCATTTATACTTCCTTGTGGAAATATAACTATTCTAGTATTTTGTCTACATTTATATAAGACTGATTCATTTCCACTGATTAAAATAGCAATATTTTAATTGGAAAGTCTAGGGCTGCGTCAACATGTCATTACTACCACCCCTACCCACCCCCATACCTACTCCCTAGTAAATGCAATCCTGTGCTCCATTTTCATTCTTTGTGGTGCATATTTCAACACCAAAAAGTCAAGATGAATTTTTCATGGATTCCTTATATTTGTATCTTTCAATGAATCTGTTACTCCTTAATAGAAAGGAAAGATCTTATAAAGGGTCATTGGGCCTAGTTCTTTTATTTTGGAGCTGAGCTTGTAAATTTAAAATGAAGCTCATGGACTAAAAGGTTTGGACCCTCATTCCAAATAATCATTTTGTTTTAACTGACCTTACTAATTTGAGAGGTTTACTTTCTAGCTAGTAGGAGAGTCCCACATTCTGTAAGGCAGTCTGAAAAGACTTTCTTTATGGAACACTACCATTCTTTGGCCCAGATGACACAGTTGGAATGAATTACTTGAGCTGCATTTTTAGAGGCAGTCAAGTATTTCAGTAAATAGGATCCTAGACCTAAAACCAGTCAATTAATTAGTATTTATTGCCTACTATGTGCCAGGCACTATGCTAAATACTGAGGATCCAAAAAGAGGAAAAAGATAGTACCTTTCCTCAAGGAGTTTACAATCTAAAGAGGTCAGGAAAACTTGAGTCTTTTCTCCCTTAAACTTGGTCAGGAAAATATAAAAAATGACAAATTAAAGCTACTATCTACTAGTATAGTAACTGGTATGACATAGTTGCTCAGTAAAGTAAGTGAACAGGTTAATATATTTAGAAATCATAAATAATTAGAAAAATATCATATAGCTCTTTAAATGCTTTACTTGTATTATCTCATTTAATCCTCACAAAAAGTCTGTGAGATAGATGCTGTTATGATCTCTCCTTTACAGATGGGGGAACTGAGACTTGGAGAGATTAAATGATATGCCCAGAATCACAAAGCTAACAGTTGTCTGAGGCAAGCCTCAATGTCATATCTTCCTGACACCAAAACATTTTGAAAAACAAAGTCTACTTTCAAGATTAGTGAGAAACTAGGAAGAATTAGTCTGACCTATTATCATTTGAGACAAAATTGTAAGAAAAAGATCTGGACATATGAGAAAGAATATTGACATGCTATTTCTTTCTTTATTTTTTTCCCCTGAGGCAATTGGGGGTAAGTGACTTGCCCAGAATCACACAGCTAGGAGATGTTAAGTGTCTGAGATCAAATTTGAACTCAGGTCCTCCTGACTCCAGGGCTGGTGCTCTATCCACTGAACCACCTAACTGCCCCCACATGTAAAGGTATTCCTGAGGAATTCTACCCTTTGCCTTTTCTACATGATTAGAAATAAGTTTTGAGAAAGTGATTCCAAAACACTGTATACACCATCCAAATCAGTTTTTGATTTGGTCAATCTCCTAATTCAGAAAGTTCTCAAAAGTAGAGTAAAACACATATTGATCTACCTCTGTGAGGGATGGAAGAATATAAATAAATGTTTAATAGTTTGGGGGGGGTTTTTGTTGTTTTTTTTACAGTGGAATAGAAAGAGAATGTTGCCTTTGCAAAAGTATTCAGGGCAATTACCCTCATATCCTACTGAATGATCCAGAAGATAGGCTGTAAGAACCTTTGTTTCTTTGCTTAGCAGAAACAGAATCAAATTAAGAAATTTCTTCCCCTCATTCTCTTGTTGACCTCCACATGTGTATGTGTGTGTTTTTGCATGTGTGTGTTTCATTTCAGTTTCCAGGTAATGCTTTTTTAACCACATATCAAGAATCCTGATTCTGATGACATGTCAAGTTGGATCACTTTAATCACAATTCACTGGATATTTATAGAAGTGGGGAAAAAAGGAAAAAAGGAAACAATAGCTTTCCAAAGGCTTTTAAAGACCTGGCTCTATGGTTTAGGGTCACTTTATCAAACAAATCTTGGGCAAGTTGCTTATATATGTATGTATAAATTTTCCATGGAGGTCATTGGAACAGTGTCAGGAGATAAACCCTGTATTTTGTTGAATTATTTCAGCCTCTCTTTCTTGCCAACAAGTGGGTTGCCCTTTCCTTCTCCTGCTCATTCTAGAGATGAGGGAACAGAGGGAAACAGGATAAAGTGACTTGCCCAGGGTTACATGTTAGATCAAATTTGAACTAATGTCTTCCTGCCTCCAGATCCAGAAATCAATCTATTGCACCACATAACTGTCTCTGTTCTGAGTGGAAATGAAAGATCTTTACCAAGAACTCAGACTTCTGGAAAATGCACTTCCATGGATCAGAATTTCATCAAAGATTCCTGTACCAGGCAGTTGGAAACTAATGTATTTTGATAGATTGAGAGGAGACTTACAACAACTAAAAGGATTACAAACTCTCTAAAAAGGTTTCAACCAGCCTTGGAATAAGCTAATCTCCCAGACTCTATACCTTACTGTAGTTGTAGTTGTAAAATCATTGTCCCTGCAACACACAAACTTCACTTCTGTCTATTCTCTTGACCTAGGATGATTCCCCTACCCCTTTAACAAATCCTACTCATCTTTTAAGGTCTCACTCATGTAGTAACTCTCCCTGAAGCCTCTCCTAATTACTCCAGCCTATATTAACTATTCCTTCTCTTAATTCATGGTACTTAAAAGAGATAAGGAAGGGCATTATATCCTGCTAAAGGGTAGCATCAATAATGAAGCAGTATCAATATTAAACATATACACACCAAGTGGTGCAGCATCTAAATTCTTACAAAAGAAATTAAGAGAGCTGCAAGAAGAAATAGAGAGCAAAACTATAATAGTTGGAGATCTCTACCTTGCACTCTCAGAATTAGATAAATCAAACCACAAAATAAATAAGAAAGAAGTCAAAGAGGTAAATAGAATACTAGAAAAGTTTGATATGATAGATCTTTGGCGAAAGCTAAATGGAAAAGAAAGGAGTATACTTTCTTCTCAGCAGTTCATGGAACCTATATAAAAATTGATCATATACTAGGGCATAAAAACCTCAAAATCAAAAGAAGTAAGGCAGAAATAGTAAATGTATCCTTTTCATACCACAATGCAATTAAAATTACATTTAATAAAAAGCCAGGGGAAAATAGACCAAAAAATAATTGGAAACTAAATAATCTTATACTAAAGAATGATTGGGTAAAACAGCAAATCATAGACATAATTAATAACTTCACCCAAGAAAATGACAATAATGAGACATCATACCAAAATGTGTGGGATATAGCCAAAGCAGTAATAAGGGGAAGTTTTATATCTCTACAGGCCTACTTGCATAAAATAGAGAAAGAGAGGGCCAATGAATTGGGCTTACAACTAAAATTGCTAGAAAAGGAACAAATTTAAAACCCCCAGACAAACACAAAACTTGAAATTCAAAAAATAAAAGGTGAGATTAATAAAATTAAAAGTAAAAAAACTATTGAATTAATTAATAAAACTAAGAGTTGGTTCTATGAAAAAACCAACAAAATAGACAAACCCTTAGTAAACCTGATTAAAAAAAGGAAAGAGAAAAAGAAATTGTTAGTCTTAAAAATGAAAAGGGAGAACTCACCATTAATGAAGAGGAAATTAGAACAATAATTAGGAGCTACTTTGCTCAACTTTATGCCAATAAATTCGATAACTTAAATGAAATGGAAGAATACCTTGAAAAATATAGCTTGCCCAGATTAACAGAGGAAGAAGTAAGTAGTCTAAATAGTCCCATCTCAGAAAAAGAAATAGAACAAGCTATTAACCAACTCCCTAAGAAAAAATCCCCAGGACCAGATGGATTTACATGTGAATTCTACCAAACATTTAAAGAACAACTAACTCCAATGCTATATAAACTATTTGAAAAAATAGGGATTGAAGGAATCCTACCAAATTCCTTTTGTGACATAGACATGGTACTGATACCTAAACTAGGTAGATCAAAAACTGAGAAAGAAAACTATAGACCAATCTCCTTAATGAATATTGATGCTAAAATCTTAAATAAAATATTAGCAAAAAGACTTCAGAAAATCATCCCCAGGATAATACACTATGATCAAGTAGGATTTATATCAGGAATGCAGGGCTGGTTTAATATTAGGAAAACTATTAGTATAATTGACCATATTAATAATCAAATTAATAAAAACCATATGATCATCTCAATAGATGCAGAAAAAGCATTTGATAAAATCCAACATCCATTCCTACTAAAAACGCTTGAGAGTATAGGAATAAATGGACTATTCCTTAAAATAATAACGAGCATATATTTAGAACCATCAGTAAACATCCTATGTAATGGCGATAAACTAGAACCTTTCCCTGTAAGATCAGGAGTGAAACAACTTTGCCCACTATCACCATTACTATTCAATATAGTACTAGAAATGCTAGCCTCGGCAATAAGAGCCAAGAAAGAGATTCAAGGAATTAGAGTAGGAAATGAGGAAATCAAACTATCACTCTTTGCAGATGACATGATGGTATACTTAGAGAACCCCAAAGACTCTGCTAAAAAGCTATTAGAAATAATTCAGAATTTTAGCAAAGTTGCAGGATACAAAATAAATCCACATAAATCCTCAACATTTTTATACATTACCAACACAATCCAACAGCAAGAGATACAAAGAGAAATTCCATTCAAAATAACGGTCAATAGTATAAAATATTTGGGAATATATCTACCAAAGGAAAGTCAGGAATTATATGAGCAAACCTACAAAACACTTGCCACAAAAATAAAGTCATATTTAAATAATTGGAAAGACATTCAATGCTCTTGGATAGGCCAAGCGAATATAATTAAGATGACAATACTCCCGAAACTAATCTATTTATTTAGTGCTATACCAATCAGACTCCCAAGAAACTATTTTAATGACCTAGAAAAAAATAACAACAGAATTCATATGGAACAACAAAAGGGTCGAGAATTTCAAGGGAAGTAATGAAAAAAAGATTAAATGAAGGTGGTCTAGCTGTATCTGTATCTGTATATTATAAAGCAACAGTCACCAAAACCATTTGGTATTGGCTAAGAAATAGACTAGTTGATCAGTGGAATAGGTTACGTTCACAGGGCAAAATAGTGAATAAAAATAGCAATCTAGTGTTTGACAAACCCAAAGATCCCAACTTTTGGGATAATAATTCATTATTTGACAAAAACTGCTGGGAAAACTGGAAATTAGTATGGCAGAAACTAGGCATGGACCCACATTTAACACCACATACTAAGATAAGATCAAAATGGGTCCAAGATTTAGGCATAAAGAATGAAATCATAAATAAATTGGAAGTACATAGGATGGTTTGCCTCTCGGACTTGTGGAGGAGGAAGGAGTTTGTGTCCAAGAGAGAACTAGAGACCATTATTGATCACAAAATAGAAAATTTTGATTATACCAAATTAAAAAAGTTTCTGCACAAACAAAACTAATGCAAACAAGATTAGAAAGGAAGTAACAAATTGGGAAAACATTTTTACAGTTAAACGTTCTGATAAGGGCCTCATCTCCAAAATATACAGAGAATTGACTTTAATTTATAAGAAATCAAGCCATTCTCCAATTGATAAATGGTCAAAGATATGAACAGACAATTTTCAGATGATGAAATTAAAACTATTTCCACTCATATGAAAGAGTGTTCCAAATCACTATTGATCAGAGAAATGCAAATTAAGACAACTCTGAGATATCATTACACACCTGTCAGATTGGCTAAGATGACAGGAACAAGTAATGATGAATGTTGGAGGGGCTGTGGGAAAACTGGGACACTAATACATTGTTGGTGGAGTTGTGAAAGAATCCAACCATTCTGGAGAGCAATCTGGAATTATGCCCAAAAAATTATCATACCCTTTGACCCAACAGTGCTACTACTGGGCTTATATCCCAAGGAAATACTAAAAAGGGGAAAGGGACCTGTATGTGCCAAAATGTTTGTGGCAGCCCTTTTCATTGTGGCTAGAAACTGGAAAATGAATGGATGTCCATCAATTGGAGAATGGTTGGGTAAATTATGGTATATGAATGTTATGGAATATTATCGTTCTGTAAGAAATGACCAACAGTAGAAATACAGAGAGGCTTGGAGAGACTTACATCAACTGATGCTGATTGAACACCAGCAGAACTAGGGGATCATTATAAACTTCAACAATGATACTGTACGAGGATGTATTCTGATGGAAGTGGATATCTGTAACATAGAGAAGAGCTAATCCAATTCCAGTTGATCAATGATGGACAGAATCAGCTACATCCAGAAAAGGAACACTGGGAAATGAGTGTAACCTGTGAGCATTTTGTTTTGTTTTGTTTTGTTTTTCTTCCCAGATTATTTTTACCTTCCAAATACAATCCTTCCTTTGCAACAACAACAACAAAATTCGGTTCTGCACATATATATTGTGCCTAGGATATACTATAAGATATTTAATATGTATGGGAATGCCTGCCATCTAGGGGAGGGGGTGGAGGGAAGGAGGGGAAAAATTCAGAACAGAAGGGAGTACAATGGATAATGTTGTAAAAAAAAATTACCTATGCATATGTACTGTCAAAGAAAATGTTATAATTATAAAAATTAATTTTAAAAAAGAAAGAAAAATATATGGTAAGAATAAAAAAAATAATATACTCCAATGTTATACATTGTTATTTGCCTTCTAGATTGTAATTGGGTTGTTGTAAAGGTCAACTGAGAATATATCTGAAGTACTTTAAAAAATTTAGAGTGTTTTATAAATTTTAGCTGGTATTATTATTTTTTCATGAAGTCTTATCTTTCCAACTAGACTGTTAACATTCTTATGAGCAGGGACCATTTATGACACGTCTGAGTTTTAGCTCAGTACCTAACATAGAACTATATTTGTATAATCATATGAGGCTATAGATGGAAAGAATCATAGAAACCATCTCCTCTAATTGAATTAAAAACTGAATTCCAGAGAGATGAACTGATCTGTTTAAGCCCAATTAGTGGTAGATCCAGCTCTGTAACTCAGGTCTCCTGGTTCCCAAAGATGTATTTGCTACTTTTATCTATGGTGCCTATGTACAGATGACTTCTCCAGGAAATGGGGAAGTGGGTTCATGTGCAGAGGCTTAGACACATGTTTCTTGGACTTACTTCATGTGACAAAGGCCCTCCTTGCTCAGATTCTCATACTATGAAGTATTGATTGTCTGATGTTCAGAATTGGGTTCTAGAAGAACAGAGGATCTGACCATGGACCCACCTAGACAAGTAAAAACATCTATATACCTAGGGAAACAAAGATAGGCAACATTGACTCTTAGTTGTATCCCCTAGATAGTCAAAAGCCACATTCACACAAAACAAACATAGAGGTGAGAAGGAAATGATAAATACCCACAACTGCATCATTGCAAGCCTTACCTGGCTATTCCCTCCCAAATTCATCCATAGATTGTACTACAAACTACTTTCAAGATTTATAAATTTGTTTATATATCAATGCTATATGCAGGGCAAATCTAGTTTAAACATCTCTTCTACCTGGACCCAGATATAGAAGGAATATATAAAGCTCATTATTGATGTTATTCATGAGAGTGTTCTCTTATTCAACTATATTCTCTGCTCTTGTATCCAAAGAAAATGCATTTCATAAATATGTTAGATGGATAGATGAATGAATGGATAGATGAATAGATCAACAATGAAATATGAGATTTATAATAATCTAAGCATATTTATCTACATAGATAAATATGAAAGTTTGCAAGCTGAGTCCAATATTTATAATATTTGAGGTCCCTTCTAATTCTAATATCCTCGGCACAAATATTTGTAAATTAGAACTGGAGTGTCTTGCAAAATGCTTCGATACACAGGATGTGTGAGCTCAGGGTTATCAGTTTTAAGCCTGGATTTGGTCTGGGCAGTCTCACTGGGAAAATGCTACAATCAGAGAAGAAGAATTTTTGCAGCAGTACTTAGAAGCAAAGTCTGAAAGATGTTAAAGTAAATAGTAATGGAGGCCCATCTTGACTAAAAGTCTGCACAGTGTCCAATACAACCAAATGCTCAGTCACTTCAAAAAGAGAGTAATTGCCAGATATCTGTGAAGGAGGCAAAGGGTTCAAGGCCTCTTGCTTTAAGAGCATGAGATGTAAAGCAGGGCACCGAATTGATCTGGTCATGAAGTGAACTAACCAGATGTTTTACGACATCATCTTCACAGTCCCAGTAAGAAACCTCTGTCTGTGTAAGACTAAAGTGAACAACACCAAACTGCATATTGCATGACTCCAAAAAGGGCAGATAACATTCCAGATGTTCATTTATGTATCTCCAAACTAATTAGCATTGTCAGTGACTCTTTGTGGGAGAATGTCCTGTTTATTTTTAACTTTGCTTTCTTGTTAGTATTGGTGGGAGGACTATTTATAAGTGTTAGCCTCTTTTCTCCTCCTCCCACTCCCCTGGATTGCATCACTCTGGATGTTGAGAATCCCATTTTCTCAAGCCACAGAGAGAGAAGCCAAAAAAATATTCCTGTCTGTTCATCCATCCCTTCATTAAAAACAAAAAAGACATACCAATTGAGCACCTACTATGTGTGCAAGTGCTATGTGATGTATGAGGTATATGAAACATAGCTCTGAGTCTAACAGAGTAATGAGGCACACACAAATAATTATGTAACAAGGTAGAATGTTGAAGGGCAATAAGAGAGGAGCCAGGTGTTATGAGTGATTAGAAGGTGAGATCACTTCCATATTGGGAGAAAGAGGAGATATTATTGGCGTCATAGCAAGAAACAGAGTCTTTCAGTAGACAGAGCATTAAAGAAGGAAATAGATAAGGGTTCCTATTCTGATTCTTCCACTAACTAGTTACACAATCTTAAGGAAGGCACTGTCTCTCTTGGCTTCATTTTCATACCTGTAAATGAAGGGACCAGACAGCATCCAACAAACCACTCAATAAGCATTTATTAAGTACCTACTTTGTACCATTCACTGTGCTAGCTGTTAAGGAAAGAGACAAAAATGAAACCATTCTTGCCGTCTTTGAGTTTATAGTTAACTAGTAAGGCACTTTAAAGTCTCCAAACTTTTATAACTTTATGAGATACCTTTTTAATGATATAACACTTTAGGGCAAAGGTTCTTAACCTATTTTAGTACTTTATAATCCTATTTTATAGTATGCATTTTAAAAATATTATACTGAGGAGGTTCACATGTTTCATTAGACTGCCAAACACGGAAGCTGTTCACCAGGCTATCAAGAAAGTCAGTGAGTTATTTGCAAACTAAATATTTTTACCAAAATGGATAAGAATGCCATTTGCCTTTGCGAAATACTTCAAAGAAAATGTTAGCTATCTTAGAGTTCATTCACAATGTTAGAGTACTGTTCAGATAGCGGTGTTTCAGCCTCCTTGTGTATCATCAGAGAGAGGCAAATGAAAATTTGAAATATGAATCCTTTAATATTTTTCTAAGCCACTGCTGGCTGTGGGCACTTGCAGGAGATTGGAGCTCTTGGTTTGGGGTTCCTGTTCAAACTGGAGAGCTGAAGGGAAACTTGAGATACTCACTGTCCTTTTATCAATGAATTAAGGTGCTTACACTAGTACCTCATTTAAAAAAAATGAACCACCAAAGAAGAAAGAACCCCATTATTTTATTGAAACATACTATGGGAATGAGAAAGAACAGGGTTAATCTTCAGAGGAGTACACTAAAGTTAAAAAAAAAAGCTTCTATTCCAAATATTAATGTGAAATGGCTTACTTACCCAGAGAGAATTTATAGAAAATTTATTTTAAAAATTTAAATTTACCTCAAATAACTAAAGTAACTAAATAAAAAATAATAAATAAATAAATAAAATTTAGTTTAAAAAGAATTTAAAAATTAAATGAGGTAGAATTCCCAATCCCTCTATTTTTGTCTGCCTGCATTTTGGATTTCCTTCACAGGCTAATTGTACACTATTTCAAAGTCCAATTCTTTTTGTACAGCAAAACAACTATTTGGATATGTATACATATATTATGATTTAATTTATACTTTAACATAGTTAACATGTATTGGTTAACCTGACATCTGAAGGGGGGGAAGGAAGAGGAAAAATTAGAACAAAAGGTTTGGCAATTGTCAATGTTGTAAAATTACCCATGCACATATCTGGTAAATAAAAACTATTGAAATAATAAAAAATTTAAAAATTCAAATGAGAGACATTGAGGAAAAACTAAAAAAAAAAAAAAAAAAAAAAAAAAAAAAAAACCTCTCCAAGAAAAACAAGAAGAGTATCAAAGGTGAAATAATTTTTTGAAAATTAGAATTAAGCAAGTGCCAGTGAAGCTATGAGAGTCCAAGAAATGACAAAACAGATTATAAAGAATGAGAAAATAAAACACAATGTGAAAATATAAGAAAAATGACAGATCTCTACAACAGATAAAGAGAAAATATAAGAATAATTGGACTACCAGAAAAGTGTGACCAAAAAGAGAACCTTGCTACAATAATGCAGGAAATAATCCAATAAAATTGTCCTGGAGTGATAAAACATGAGCAAAAAGTAGAAATAGAAGAAAAGCAAAACAAAACAAAACAAAACAAAAAACAAACAAAAACAAACAAACAGACAAACAAACAAACAAACAAACAAAAACCAAAAAACAGCAATCACCATCTCAAAGAGATCCTTAATAGAAAATGCACAGTAGGAGGCAGCTAGGTGGTGCAGTGAATAGAGCACCAGCCTTGAATTCAGGAGCACCCAAGTTCAAATTTGGTCTCAGACACTTAACACATCCTAGCTGTGTGACCGTGGGCAAGTCACTTAACCCCAGCCTCAGGGGAAAAAATGCACAGTAACATTATTGTCAAATTTTGAATTCTCCACATCAAAGAGAAAATTTTGCAAGAAACATGAAAACAAATTTCAAATATGCTGGAGCTACCATTACAATTGTATAAGATTTATCAGCAGCTACCAAAAAAAAATACCATAGGTACTGGAATCATATCTACCAACAATCAAAAGAAGTAGGCCTGTGGTCAAAAATATCACATCCAGAAAAATTATCTATAATTTTGAATAAGAAAAAATGGACATTCAAGGAACTTGCAGTTTTTTCAGAACTTTCTATCAACCAAACCCAAACTTAACAAGAAAATTTAACATATGAGAGCCAATATCAAAGATCACTTTTAAGGAATTTGTCATAGACAAACTATTTAAATGTGGAGATATTGTTTAAGTTTGTTTTTCTTTTTTTTTTTAACATGGCAAATTTATACTATATGTTTAAGATTCACAGCAACAATAGGGCAGATCAATGAGATAATTGAGGCCAGTTCCAATGATCTTGTGATGAAAAGAGCCTAGAGAGAAAATTGTGGGAACAGTTACACACACACACACACACACACACACACACACACACACACACAGTTTAATTTGTTATTAAATATTTTGAATCCTGATGTTCTGGGCACATGACAATTTTTTTCTTTTGTTTTGCTTTATTTTGTTTTGTATTCCTTTTCTGTTTTTTCCAAGTAAAATAAAATAAAATTATATATATATATATATATATATATATATATATATGTATAGTAGGTAGGATTACTACTGAAAATATCAGTCATGACACAAAAATGATTGGGAATTCCTTGCTTTAGGCAATCAGTTTTATGTTGTAAATTGTCATTCTTACTTTTTGCCTTTACATCAACATTTCCCACTTCTTCATTACACAAATCTAGATATGGACAACTTACTTCAGCTGTATGTAGATCTCAGTTGATAGATAGTTTTCTCAAAAACCTTTAAGGATTAAATGTAAATAGCATCCCCTTTCTCCAATATCATATAAATTCAATTTTATTCTTTTTACAATTCTTTTCTCTAATTGCTCCCCATAAAATCAATTTTCCATTTTCCCAGAGGGGTAAAACAGTATATTACCATTAACCATTTTTGAAATCAGAAATTAATAGAAGTTGAGTAAGAAAGTTCTTTTTTAAAATATTTATTCCCTCATTTAGTCAAATCAAGACACTTAAGTAGTTTGGGCACAATCCAGAAGCTCATCGGAACCAGACAAGCTATTTAGAAGGAGCCAGTCCGGACAGAAGAGAGAAACTTAATAAATAATACAAGTGGGACTCAATGACCCTGTTTACTTTTTTTAAGTTGCCATGATAGAGGAAAACTAAACAATGGGAGAGTGTTAATAGTTCTTTGCTATCTCTTGGTTGTCTTACTGCCTTGTGAATGTTTGTCCCTCAGTTAGCCTTTAAAATTGTTTGAATTGCATGGAACAGTAAGATATTTACAAACTAAATATTTTTACCAAAGTTGATAGGGATGCAATTTCCCTTTGCAAGCAACTTCAAAGAAAATGTTCAACATTGTAGAGTTCATTCAATGCATTGGGACAATGGGTCACAGAGTGATGTTTTCCTCTCCTTGTATATCATCAGAGAGAGGGAGCTGACAAGTTGAAATAAAGATCCTTTACTAATTTACTATGCTAAGTAAGGTTATCACTAAAATTAGTCAATCATTTTAACTAGTGATCTAACACTTTCTTTAATACTTCTCCAAGGAATACTAATAAGCTGCATAGAAGCAATGTGATGATATAGAAAACTGAACACAAAATGAGGAAGAACCAGATTCAAACCCTACTTCAGATTCATATTGCCCCTGCAACCTGGATAAATCTCTTAAACTGTCAACATTTCTAAATGATACATTGGATTATAAATCATAGAGCAGTTGCTAATTTGCATTGGTAGAAGGAATTTTCTAAAGTAAGTTTCCCAACCCAGTGTAATCATAGATACAGATAAAAAATAAATTAACAGTCAATAACAGAATTTAGAAACTCAATAATTGAGGATCGATGGGAATCTACAAGCAGAATAGTATGGAGTAGATATGGTTGTCATTTGTTTTAACTATCCAAAGGAGCTTAGAATTATGAAGTTCCAATTACAGAATTTATTATTTTTTTTCTGTTATTGGCCACTTCTGTTTGGTTATAAAAAGAATGTTTTTAAAAAGAGAGATCATTTGGGTGACACTTGGAAGATTGGTTTTCAAGTTCCCCATCATCTTTGTGAATTAACCTGACCCTTCTGAATTCATGTCTCTGAGCAATGCTAAGTCATTTGGATGTAGTAAGGTCCCTAGTAAAAGTTAGATCTGAAATTACCATTAGGAGAATATTTAGTATAGTATGTTTACTATATTCAAGAGAGAACAGACATAATGGTTCCAAACTGTTAAAAGAACATCCATTAGAATACACTTGTGATTTTATCAGCTTAGGTATTACTCCTTGTGTGGGAATTCCCTTCAGCAACCCATAATACATCTGATTATGTCTTAATAGATAAAAATCTTAACCTCAAACAAATAGAAGTCAAGGTTATTGAACAACTAAGTATGAGAATACAATTTTGAACGCAGACTTTCCTTAACTAAAAGTCACTCAAATGTTTTTAAGGACAAAAGTGAAAATAGTATACATTCTGTAGACAGAATTACTTTTCCTACAAACTTTCTTCAGTTTAATTCAGCAGTCATTGATTGCCTAATATGTGCAAGACACTGGGGAAACAAAGACACAAAGATGAAATTGTTGTTGCACCCAAGAAACTTACATTCTTCTAGTGGGAATATAACAGACTGTAAGTAAGTAGATGGATAATTGATATAAATTAATACTAAATTAACAACCTCTCTTTCCATCCTTGAAAAATAGGTTTCTAATACTTAACGCCTTCATCAGGGAAATTTGTATTTTAAAAGGAGGTGTTCAAAAATAAAAATTCCAATGCCAAAGGCTGATATTTTGGATACTTTCTGATGCTTTGGAGTCAGGTATATCCTTAAAGCATAACATATTGGTAGCTCCTATTTTGTTTGCATGGATTTTTATTGTTATTAAGTCGTGTCTCACAGGGGCCATATTGTCCATGAGATTTTCTTGGCAAAGAAACAGGAGTGGTTTGCCATTTCTTCTCTAATAAATTCATATAAACAGGGTTAAGTGACTTGCTCAGGATTATACAGCTGGTAAGTGTCTGAGGAAGGATTTGAATTCAGGCCTTTCTGACTCCAAGACTAACATTCTATCCACTGAGCCATCTAGCTATCTTTAGTTGCAATAATTTTAGTCTGTATTAAATGAGAAAAAGTATCAGACAACAGGAAGTGGTTATGCCACGGGCTACAATTAGAACACATATGAAAGATGATTTTCAATTCTGGGTGGCACTTTGGGGGGGGCAATTGGAGTTAAGTGACTTGTCCAAGGTTACACAGCTAATAACTATTAAATGGCTAGAGGAGGGATTTGAACTCAGATCTTTCCTGACTTCAGGGCCTATACTCTATATACAGCACCATGTAGCTATCCCTAGATAGTACCCTTTGGGAAAGTTCATCAACAAGTGTATATTTAGAGAACAACTTTGTGATATTAAGAAGCCTCAGGACCATGCTATATGAGGAGTAGTTCAAGGAATTGGGTAGCCTAGAGAAGAGAAGATTAGAGGAAAACTAACCAGTTCAATGCAGATAAACACTTATTAAACAGCTGTTGTATAAAGGTTATTAGCTGGGTGCTGGGAATTCAAAGACAAAAATTGAAATAATCTTTATCTTCAGTAAGATTATTTTTAATAAAGGGAAACAACATGTCCACATCAATACCATGGAATAAAAACCGTTATTTTTATTATAGTAGGCATGATTTTTCTCAGGGATTAATTAAGCAGTTAGTATACAGGGAGGAGAAATGGCTTAGTTTTTAAAAAATGTAAATAATATTTTTTTCCAATTACACATAAAAAACAATTTTCAACAATCTTTAAAAATTTTAATAATTATTTTTCCAATTACATGTAAAGACAGTTTTCAACATTCATTTTTATAAGATTTTGAGTTACAAAAATTTTTGCTCCCTCTCTCCCTTATTTCTACCCTTCCTAAGACAGTAAGGAATCTGATATAGGTTATGAATGTACAATCATTTTAAATAAGTTTCCACATATTTATGTTGTGTCAGAAAAATCAGCACAAAAGAGAAAAACTATGAACAAATAAAAACCAAGTAAAAATGGTGAAAATATCAACATTCATTTTTAATTTTTCTCTCTTCCCCTTCTTTAAGACAGGAATTAATGTGATATAGGTACATGTGCAATCATAAAACATATTTTCGCATTAGTCATGTTATGAAAGAAGAAGCAGAACAAAAGAAAAAATGTGAACAAAAATAAAAATGAAAATAATATACTTCAATCTGCATTCAGACTCCATAGTTCTTTCTCTGGGTGTGGATAGCATTTTCAATCATGATTTTTTTTGGAATTGTCTTGAATCATTGTAATGCTGAAAAGAGTTAAGTCAGTCATAGTTGATCACTGCACAATGTTGATTTTACTGTGTACACTGTTCTGGTTCTGCTCACTTAACTCAGCATGAGTTCACATTATTTCCAAAATCTTCTTGTTCATCATTTCTTATAGCACAATACCATTCCACTACATTCATATACAACTTGTTTAGTCATTCCCCAACTAATGGTCATCCCTTCAGTTTCAATACTTTGCCCCCACAAAAAGAACTCCTATATTTTTTTTCATATGTAGATTCTTTTCCCTTGAAAATTGCTTTCTTATTGAAGCAGTTTCCCCCTGCCCAAATAAATCAAAGAATCTCACATATGTCAGTGATCAGGAAGAATTAATATTCTAGAAATCAGTTTATCTTCTGGACACAGGAATACACAATTTGCAGGAAAGGGAGAGGGGAGAATAATGAGATTACTGAAATGGTTTTAAAAGTTTTAAATTTTAGATTAAATTTATAATAATAGAATTTATAAAATTGAATTTTCAATTAAAAATTTAAACTAAACTGTTTCCTATAAGAGGAAAAGAATATGGGCTGAATGCACTGTTTTACTGTAGTCAATGGTATGATTTTAATAAACAGCTAAAAAGATATAAAGTATATATAAAAGTAATTTCAAGAGGGAGAGCATATTGACAATTGAAAGCGGAGAGAGAGTATAGGAAAGGTTTCTTTAGGTATTTGAAGGATTGAAAGATAGAAAAAGGACTATGTTTATTCTGGGTGGCCCCAGAGGATAATATCAGTAGCAATAGATTTTTTTTAAATTACAGAGAAAGCTTTAGGTAAAATTTCTTGATAATTGGAGCTTTCCCCAAATTGTGCATTACACAAGGTTTCTATCAGATTTTTCAATCAAAAAAGACAGTCACACATTAGGGAGTGTGAGGGAAGAGGCAGTTACTTGTAGTAGTATGGAATGGACCACGTTGCCTCCGAAGTTCTTTGATAACATGAGAACCTATGATTCTATAATATCCATAAGATTCATCTTTCCTAGAAAAAAAAGATACTGAATATATAAAATTTAAGCCAATCATTTAGTCCCTAGAATAATAAAAATTGTCTTCCATAGGTGAGGTCTCTATTTCCAAATAGTAAATATATGAAACTCTATAAGGCTTTGGTGTCTTTAAATAACACATTCTCTCCAGTTTCCTTGACACAGAAACTCATGGCATTTGGGGAAATACTTCCATTACCCTTCCATTATTTGAATCCTATGAATTCTGACATAGTCTATTCCTTTAATGATTTTTTTTCTTTTTTGATGAGAGGTAAAAAAGACTTTCCAAAGTGCTGGGAGCTCCTTGGAAGAGAAAACTTATATCAAGATAAAGCAGTATAAGGAATCTCCCATTGATGTCTCCTGGCTAGGAGAACAGGATTGAATAATGAATAAGGGGAAATGATGAAATAAGAGCAGCTGATACATGACCACAAAAGGGGCTGAAGCAAATTGCAGTTGGAATGGAAAATAGGAGAATGGATGGATAGAGGTTACATTGTATTGCTCGAGCCATTATTTCTACATGCTTACAAGTCATGAAGAGATGGGTGACCGTGCTCACCCCTAGAAACCCCTATGAAACTATCCATTTCCAGCCCACACCCCCAAGAGCTAATAAACAATGTTTCTTTTACTTAGGACTCCAAAAACAGTTCTTTTGTTTAGCCACAATTTACAAAAACAATTTGTTCGTTTTAAATAAATCCCTAGACTCACAATATGTTCAGATCCAAGAAAACCCAGGAACATATTTATAAATTCTGTGTATTTCCAAACAAGGAACACTGTTGCACCACAAAAACAATAGTTTTAAAGTTCTCTTGTTGATATTGATATATCCCTGACAATGACCTCTTGATGTGAAAATTTTGGCAATACAATGTCCACACGCTTTGGAACAGGTAAACCTGATTAGAGAAGAGTGATTTGTTGTTGCTGTTCATTCCATTGAGAAGCAATGAATAATAGTGAATAATTGGGAAGATCTGGGTCCAAATATTGCTTTAAAGGTTTGAAGGCTTTAAGGGGTTTCATCTAACCAATAAGTCATCTTATAGGCAGGAAACTGAGGTGCAGAGAAAAAAAAAACTTGGCCCCAGCACTTATCTGGATAGGTGACATTGGTCAAGTCTCCTAAACTCCTGGGTCAAGTCCATCCACATTTGGAAATACTGACAATAAAACAAGCACTGTACTAAGCTCTTTGTATTAAAAAAGGACAAGGGATTAAATTTTTAAAAAGTCTTAGCCTTTCAGGAGCTTAACACTAATGGAGGAGACAACATGTAGACAACTATGTACAAAGAAGATTATAATTCAGAATTAGCTGGAAACTCTTAGAAAAAAAAAAGAAAGCAAAGATGAAGGGATGGAGAATTTGCTAAGTGCGAAGCAAAATCTACACTCAATAAAACATGTACAATTGATCTTGATCGACTTATCCCCACCACCTAAGAGCCTTAAAAGATGACTTCAAGCATTATGGCCAGAAAAAGAGGCTACAGCAGCCATGCTGACCCATGGAACATCAGTAGAAGGCTAGAGAAGATCCAAGTGCTAGTAGTGGGAGTGGTATCCACAGCTTTCAGGCAGCCAGGGATTACAGAGAACACTAGCCTTGGAGGCAGGAAGAGTGGCCTTCAAATCCTGTCTCACTTTCTACCTGAGTGACCTTAGGAAAGCCATTTACTGTCTGTCATACTCAGACTTCATCTGTAAAATGATAATAATACTCATATACTACTCACAGTGTGAATGATGGTCAAATAAGATAATGGATGTAAAACACTTATCATCATTATCACTATCATCATCATTACTACTATTTAGAGGCATTATTCATCTGAAGATTTGACAAGACAGAGGAACAGTGATGTCCTTACTTCATAGACAGGCACTGATTGCAAACTAAAGCAGAGGTTCTCCATGGACTTAATGAAGCATCACCGTTTGCAAGCTGGCCCTCCCAATCATGATACCATGCTAGATTAGTATTACAACATAATAGTTCTTTCTGTATTTCTCCCTCCCTCCCTCCTTTCCTCTGTCCCTCCCTATCTCTATCCTCTCTCTCTCTCTCTCTCTCTCTCTCTCTCTCTCTCTCTCTCTCTCTCTCTCTCTCTCTCTCTCTCTCTCTCTCCATCTGTCTCTGTAGCTTTGTCTCTGTCTCTGTAGCTCCACCTCTGACTCTCAGTAACACTGTTTCTCTCTCCCTCCTTTCTTCCGTCTCTCCCTCCCCCTCTCTCTCCCTCCTTCCCTTCCTCCCTCCTTCTCTCTCTCCCTACCTTCCTCTCTTTCTCCCTCCTTCCCTTCCTCCCTCTCTTCTTCTCTCTCTGTATAGTTCTTTGTCTCTGTTTCTGTGTGTGTTTCTTTCTTTTTCCAGTCTGTCTCTGTAATACTGTATGTTTCTTTCTTTGTCTATCTGTCTGTTTCTATTCTGTCTCTTTCGGTATCTCTCTCTGCATCTGTCTCTTTCTGTAGCTTTGCCTGTCTTTGTCTCTGTCTCTGTAGCTCCACCTGTCTCTCAGTAACACTGTTTCTCTCTGTCTCTCCCTGTGTCTCTATTTCTGTCTCTTGTCTTTTTTTTTGTCTTTTTCTTTCTCTCTTTATAACTCTTTGTCTCCTTTCTGGATCTTTTTTTCTCTCTGTGCCTGCCTCCGACTCTCTATCTCTATCTCTTTCTCTTTCTCTGTCTGTCTGTCTATCTTTCCAGTCTCTGTCTCTCTCAATAACCCTATCTGTCTGTCTCTCTTTCCCTCTTTTTGTCTATCTCTGCATCTGTCTCTGTAATTTTGTCTCTGTCTCTCTCTCTTTGTGTGTAGCTCTATCACTCTGTCTCTCTCTCCCTCCCTCCCTTTCTCTGTCTCTGCCTCTCTCTCTCTCTCTCTCTCTCTCTCTCTCTCTCTCTCTCTCTCTCTCTCTCTCTCTCTCTCTTTATCTCTCTCTCTCTTTCTTACACACACACACACGCGCACACACACACACACACACATTCACCCCTTTCCATCATATTGATACCTAATTTACTCATGGAGTTAGTAGGAGAGTTAAGTCAAAGCTGTACTGTGATATTGAGTTTGTAATGCTGGACAGGCTAATTAATTTTTTCTGGACTTCAGTTTTGCCTAAAAGAAAAGGCTTCTCTTGTCCCTCTCTGTTCTCAATTTATGATCCTATGATCCTTGAGCATGTCAATATTCCTCTCTGAAATCCTGCATTATTAGAAGTCATAGGAATTTAGGCCATGGAGTTATAGATCTGAGAGCTAGAAATATCTAGTAAAAACCCATTTATTTTACAGATAAGAAAACTGAAGGACCATCAAGGAGAAGGGAATTACTGTAACTATGACCTCAATACTTACTAGCTATATAAGCTCTCTGAGAATCAGTTCCTTACTTTGTTCAGTGGGGATATTTGTTCTACCTACAAGACAGGGATGCTGTAAAGATGTTGAGGGCGGTAGCCCCTTGATGTTCCTTGTTTGATCTCCAACTCCATTTGGGACTTGGACTTTGATCTGGTCAAACTAGTCTGGGCTTGTACCCAGCCCCCCACTGGATCTGAGCTGGCTTGGATAAAGCCCGCCAAAAATCTGGCCTTCTAGGAATTAACCTGAGCTCCGCCCATTACTTCTTCAAGCAGATAAAAAGAGCAAAGCTAGAACCATCTTTGGTCAGAGAGTTGAAAGATGCCAGCCAAGATGCTTGCATCAGAGATTCTCTGTCCCCGCCGCTTTCGGTGTATATCTTCCTCTATCTAATGCCTTTTGCTAACCAGACCTTAACCTTGCTTCCAAACCCTGCAATAAACATCTTTTACCCATCTAGGTTTTCGGGCCTGTAAATTCATTTACAGGGGACTCTCGGCGCCAGTAGACCTGATTTAACTTTGTATCCTTGCGCCGAATCCTAAGGGGGTTGCAGGGGAGCTCCATGTGACTCCCTGTACCCCAAATCCTGCCATTAGACCTCACTTAATCCTATTGAGGTATATACCTCATTATTAGGTTTTTATCTTATGATTTGGTTCAAGTTACCTCATCATTTTGAGGTTTCCTTATTACCTCATCAAAGATAGAATGATGGAAATATGAAAATGCAATATAAATGTGACATTATCTATTGTATGAAAATGAATTAGTTTAAATGAAGTCTTAGTGTTTAAATGACTCTGTAAGTTGAATTTCAGGCAAATTTAGACAGATGGACCTTGGGAAAGAGATTATCAATTAATCAATAAACATACATAGCTCATATCTGCTTACAGAGATATGTGATCTCTCTCTCATCTGATTTAATAGCACTTTTCACTCCTACTGTACATAATCTAATGTTTATCATATATCTTTTAGCTTTTATTCTGCCAACAGACTTTGATGAATCAGGAAAAGAGCCTGAAACTAATGATTTTGCACAACTCTGCCTCGCTTATATTCAATTCACTTGAGAGTCAAGATATCACCCAGTGATGTCTTTTGGTCCTCTTTGAAAATGAAGGCCCAACAACAACAACAACAATAATACATAGTACCAATTTTACCAGTCTAAAGTTGTGTGTGTGATTGTGTGTGTGCATTTATACTATGATTTATTCATCTTTCTCTCATTCCCCATTCAATATTTTTATATCTCTCCCATTCCAGAATCACATATTTAGGTAGACCTCAAAGGCTATTTCATCTAATCGGCTAATTTATATTTAGGAATTTGGGCCTAAAGAGGATAACAGATAGAATTAGAAAGTAACAGAAACAATACCTGCATGCAAGTGTTTCTGACTCCATGTTAAGAGTGCTGTTGACTAAACCAAGTTGTCCCTCAAGTCAGGCACTTAATAAATGTCATCATAAAAACAAATGAACAATATTCGGTACTGATTTTTTTTTTATTTCACTGCCTGGATACTTCAGGGGTAAAGTCAACAAGTATTGCTAAGGAGTGGGTTGAGGATGATTAGGAAAGTATATCATTTGCCTGGTAAATATCTTCTACTAATTTACAAATATGGTAGAATCTTTTAATCTGAGCCTTAATCAGGATGGAAATTAAACAACTAATAGAAAGGGGCCAGCAAAAGCTTTTAGACAAATTAACTGGAAGCAACAATGGTAAAAAGAACATTTATTTTAAAAAATAGATATTCTGGGATCAAGAACAATATGCTTCCTGTCCCCTAACTTAGAAATCCATGGTGATTTGGTGTCAGGAGAAAACAAAATAATAAAACATTGGGAAAAACTAAACAGGAGAATGGAAAGAGAAAGTCTAATTAAACATTTCTTTCTTTTTTTCTTTCTTTCTCTTTCCTTCCTTCCTTCCTTCCTTCCTTCCTTCCTTCCTTCCTTCCTTCCTTCCTTCCTTCCTTCCTTCCTTCCTTCCTTCCTTCCTTCCTTTTGTCCTTCCTTCTTTCCTTCCCTTCCTTCCTTCCTTTCTTCTTTTCTTCCTTTCTTCCTTTTTTTTTTGTGAAGCAATTTTAGATTAAATGACTTGCCTAAGGTCACACAGCTAGTAAGTGTTAAGTATTTAAGTCTTTTAAAAACCTTTGAGAAAACACCAAATGTTTCTTTTTCAGCAAAGAAAGAATACAATAGCAGGGAGCCTTAACTCTGCAAAGCACATTTCATGAGTTGTATTCTTTGCTCCTTATAACAACTCTGAAAGGTAGACAAGGTGGCTGATATTATTCTGTTTGGATACTTCCCCACTGAAGTATTGGAGTGTAAAATTGTATTGCTAAAAAGTACTCTTTAGTCAGTGTTTCATTGGATTCTCATAGTAACTCTACAGGACAGCTGTAATTAACCCCTTTTACAGATGAAGTTTAGGAAGCTGAAGTCATAGAATCATAGAGTGCCAGAGGATACATCTTCTATGAAGCTTCCATTAATCCCTATGGCTAGAAATGATTTCTCCCACATCTAATCTTGTGACAATTTCTGCTCCTGGGTGTCTTTTTGAATAACCTGGTTTGTATTATTGTTTCTTAGAGATCAACAAGTCTATGATTCTGTAATTTCATCAACATAGGGAACTTCCAGTGTGAGAACTTCATTTAAAGCATATTTCTATGACTTATAGGAAACTTATTTCTGTAAGATTTTCTATAAGGCAACTCTTAAAGTTTGAGAAAGTTCCCTGATTCTCTGAGGAATAGTGACTTTTCTATAATCAAATAGATAATATAAATCAGATGCAGAATTTAAAACCTAGGTTTTGCATGATCTTGAGCAAATCTCAACCTTCCTTGCCTCAATTTCCCTATCTGTAAAATGAGGATGTTGGACTAGATGGTTTCTGAATCCCTTTCAAAATGCAGATTGTTATAACTCTACAATTTGAAGAATGACCCTCTATGAATTATTCCATGTTGGTGAAATGGAGGCTTAAGAAAGTGTCATGATTTATAGTATATAAATATGTAACTTATATAGTTATATAGTATATAAATACAGAATCAGCACTGGATTCTGTGTCTTCTGACCCCTATTTCAATTGTTTGGTGTAGCTATATCTCATACAATCCAAGAAAACTATGAAGGAGATAGTCGAGAAATATGAGTATACAAGAGTCAAGGTTTTGTAACCATTCCAAAATATGAGGCTTTTTGCTAAAACACATGGTTTGAGCATTTTTGGGGGGGGGACTTGAACTCTGGGAAGACAAGGTTCTATGGCTCTAGTTCCTCATCTGAATAAGTAAAGAGAGGACTATGACACTGTCTTCCAGTAGTTGTACAAGGACCACAAAAACCCAAATGCTACCAATTGTATTTCAACACAAACCAGTGCCTCCTTCAGTACAAAGTCAAGAAAAGCAAAAGGTTTCATTGTCAACCAGGGTGTTCTCCCAGAAAGCCTCCTTGTACCCTGGGAACATTCAAGAGAAGATATTTCGCATGTGCAATTACTCAACACATCTTTAAAACTGTAAACACTTGTTCACATGTGGAGAAGTTTAGCACTGAGGGTTTGGAAAAACCCACCTGGCAGGCAAATTCCCTCGAATTTCTTATTGCTTAAACAATAGGCTTCAACTCGTGCTGGTCCAAATACAAGTCAGTGAAGAAATCATTAAGTGCAGTAGGAGTGGAATTAGTGGGACATGGGGAGAAAGTGTGACTTCAGAAATGTGCTATTTTTATCCTAGGCTCATGGAGTTTTCTTTTCTCCTGGATTCACTCCTTTCCATAAAAGCCTTTCTTGGTCGTCTTCTCCACCCCCTTTTCTCCTCCTTCTCCCTTCCCCTCTCAAATTGCATATGTAAGTATATACATATAAAAATGCCATCAGATCTCCAACTGCCTATTTCTTCCAACCATGATAGGTGAGTGACACTAAGAATTCAGACATTTTCAAATAAAAACCTAAGGAAACAAGATCAGTCAGAGTTTCTCTTTGAACCAATGTGCTCTGGGGCTTCAAAGAAAATACACAGACCTGCATACACAAATCATTTCCAAAAATGTTCAAACAAAACATCAGAACAGTTTGAAGCCCCAGCATATTAGTGAGGCAATTAGCATAAAGTTAGGTATTGCTCTTTACATCCACTCTGATTGTTGTTATTTGAGAGTTATACTTGAGAGTCAGATGCCAAAGGCAGAAAAGGCCCATTAGGTCATCTAATTCAGTTCACTGCCAATGCAAGGTTAGTGCTGTTTCTACTTTTCACGGGCTAATTTTAAATGTCTCCAGCAAAGAACAGATTGTTTTGGAGGGTTGTTGTTTTTTTTTTCTGATTTAATTTACAATCGTGAGACCACTGGGGAGAGAGAACAGCCAAGTCCATGTCCTTTCAGAGCCTCATACATTCTGGGTGCTCAGCAAACATTGACATGAAAGGAATAACTCTAATTTCAGAGAGCAAGCAGTGGAAAGATGATGACAATCTGTCTTCTCATTGAGTTTTAAAATTTCTTTGAAATGGAAAACTGACCATCACTACAACTGACTATGATTTAGATTTCATTATTGTTTTTTTTAAAAAGTGTGAGGTGTCTTTTTAAAAAATATATCTAATAGTTACCTTCTTAAAAATATTATTAGCAAAAATATTATTAAAAATAAAAAGCCCCCACCCAATAGCTGTTTCAGTTCCAAATGGTCTTACCCATTTTCAGACCATTAGAAAAAAACATAGAAAAGAAACATGATAGAAAATATAATCAAACAAGAATTTGAAAAATCTAATTAGTGTCAATAAACAACAATCATTCTGGGGACTCAGGCAGGGATATGCTGGTGCTAGTTTATGCTAGCTGATAAAAAAAATATTTTTGAATGTTCATTGGGAGATTTTTACATTTGGAAATAGGCAAATGATGCAAATCAGGGCTTGATTTAATTTTTTTGTTGATTTTCTTGAGTAGGACATAAAATCGTAAAAGAGAAAACATTAATAATGCAAATTAAATTAAATATACTCCCCCAAAAATTGATTGTTAAACACTTACCCGAACACCACTGGCCTACCCCTACAAATAACTATTTAAATCCCTATTTGTCTTATCCAATTTTAATTTACTTTGTTGTTAACAGGAACAGAAAACTATAATCAAACTGGAATTCAAATGTAATTAGCTAGAGTAAACTATGATCATTCTGAGGGTTCAGGGCTCAGTTAGCAGAAATCTGTCTTTATCTTTTATCTATACTATCAAATAAAATAATTAATAGACAATCCAAGGTCAAAGAATGATCTAAAGGCAAAAATAGGTCAAGAAGTCATCTTGGTATTATGGGGGGAGAAATTAAATTCAGGCTGTGCATGGGCCACTTACAACTTTTACATGATTGTGGGAAAAGTTACATAAGCAATATGAACCTTCATTTCTTCATCTGTAAATCAAGCATTTAGAATAGACTCCAGCTATTTAAAGTCCTCCCAGCTCCAGACCTAAAAGTCTTAGCATACTGCTTTTATTGTGTGAAAATGGGGACATAGTACCTTAAAAGCACAAACATTTAAAAAGAAAACTCATCTGGAGAGAAAAGAAGCTATATGATCTTTCTAAGAGATGTTTTTTAATATCTCTACTCATATGATCATTCCCATGGATCTTAGCTCCCTATGTGGGAGTTTTGCCTGAAAAAATCCAAATAGGAAGGAAAAAAGGAGGAAAGGAGGGAAGGAAGGAGGGAAAGAAGGAAGGAAGGAAGGAAGGAAGGAAGGAAGGAAGGAAGGAAGGAAGGAAGGAAGGAAGGAAGGAAGGAAGGAAGGAAGGAAGGAAGGAAGGAAGGAAGGAAGGAGGGAAGGAGGGAAGGAAAGAAGGAAGGAGGGAAGGAGGGAAGGAAAGAAGGAAGGAGGGAAGGAAGGAAGGAGGGAAGGAAGGAGGGAAGGAAGGAAAGAAGGAGGGAAGGAAGGAAAGAAAGAGGGAAGGAGGGAAGGAGGGAAGGAAGGAAGGAAGGAAGGAAGGAAGGAAGGAAGGAAGGAAGGAAGGAAGGAAGGAAGGAAGGAAGGAAGGAAGGAAGGAAGGGAGGAAGGAAGGAAGGGAAGGGGGAGGAAGGGAAGGGAAGGGGAAGAAGGGAGGAAGGGAGGAAGGGAGGAAGGAATGAAGGAAGGAAGGAAGGGAAGGAGGGAAAGAGAGAAAGAGAGAGGAAGGAGGAAGGGAAAGAGAGGGAAAGGAAGGGAAGGAGGGAAGGAAGAAAGGGAGGAAAAAGGGAGGGAGAGAGGGAAGGAAGGAAGGAAGGAAGGAAGGAAGGAAGGAAGGAAGGAAGGAAGGAAGGAAGGAAGGAAGGAAGGAAGGAAGGAAGGGAGGGAGGGAGGGAGGGAGGGAGAGAGGGAGGAAGGAAGGAAGGAAGGAAGGAAGGAAGGAAGGAAGGAAGGAAGGAAGGAAGGAAGGAAGGAAGGAAGGAAGGAAGGAAGGAAGGAAGGAAGGGAGGGAGGGAGGGAGGGAGGGGGAAAGAGGGAGGAAAGAAGGGAGGGAGGGCAGGAAAGAAAGAAAGAAAGAAAGAAAGAAAGAAAGAAAGAAAGAAAGAAAGAAAGAAAGAAAGAAAGAAAGAAAGAAAGAAAGAAAGAAAGAAAGAAAGAAAGAAAGAAAGAAAGAAAGAAAGAAAGAAAGAAAGAAAGAAAGAAAGAAAGAAGAAAGAAAGAAGAAAGAAAGAAAGAAAGAAAGAAAGAAAGAAAGAAAGAAAGAAAGAAAGAAAGAAAGAAAGAAAGAAAGAAAGAAAGAAAGAAAGAAGCATTCATTAAACATTACTGTAAGTACTTTACAAATAATATCTCATTTCAATCTCACAACAACCCTGGGAGGTGGAGGCTATTATTTTCCCATTTTATAATTAAGACACATAAAGGATATGTGACTTTGCCCAGGTTTATACAGTCAGTAATTATCTCAGGTCAAATTTGAACTCAGATCTTCTCTGCTCTATCTACTATGTCTCCTAATTACCTCAAAATAGTACTGGAATCATTAATTCTAAAAATAGCTAAATCACTTAGTAGTTGGGATGGTCAAATGGAATGAATGCTGATTCTGGAGTCAGAGGGTCTAGTTTTAAATCTCCTTTTAAATACTTTTCCCAGACCTCATTTTGAAAAAGGGTGGAGCTGAGGTCCAAAAGTGAGGACATCTGAGGTAAGATTTAAACCCAAATGCACAGACTTCAGAAGCAGCATTCATTCCACTGGATCATCCCAACTACTAAGGAAATAAATGTCCATTTCCACAGAAGAAATAATGAATCATATTCTCTAATGATTCCAAAAACATAATTCTAAATAAAAGTATATTGATTTGTGCTTTGACCCAAGTATAGCATGCAAATACCTTATTATTAACTTCTATTAGATATAATCACATAGTTAAATCTTTGTGTTTGTCTCACAATTCCACCATGGACATTTCAGAAGCAGTGACATAAAGGAGGCATCACGTTACTCCTCAGAGACTTGTTTGTAATTCCAATTTGCCAAATGATGTGGTAATTACACAGGATTCAGTCAATTTTCAAAGGTGTTTTGGAATGGTCGGGTATTGCTACCATATGTGGTTGGTGTCTAGAAACATTCTCCTCACTGAAAATTTGATTTTGCTTGTGACTCCTTCAAAGATAAAGGGGTCATCCCAATTGAATGCTGTTATGTTCCAGAAGAAATGGTCAGAAACTATCCTATGTTAAATGCAGGCTTGTTGAACAAAAGAAGTCCTGGACTGGACATCAGTAAACCTGGCTCAAGTCTCTCCTTACACCAATCCATCCTCCAGTCAGCTGCTAAAGTGATATTTCTAAAGTGTACATCTGACCATGTCACCTATTCAATAAAGTCATTGTTCCCTATCACATCTAGGATCAAATACAAAATATTATTTTTGCCCTATCTCACCTTTGCAGACACCCTGCACTCACTCTCTGTCATATATTTTTTGATATGGTGACATTGGTCTCCTTGATGTCTTGCAAACAAGACATGCTAGTCCATCTTTTGGTTCTATGATATATTCTTTGGATGTCCCTCATATAAGTAATGTTCTCCCTCCTCCTTTGTGCTAATTGGCTTTCCTGGCTTTTTTCAAGTGCCAACTAAAAATCCCATCATCCACAAGAAGCCTTTATCAACCCCTCTTAATTTCAGAGCCTTCTCTCTCTTATTTCCTATTTATCTGTTATATTGCTTTATTATTTTGTTTACTTTTGTATTTGTTTGCTTTGCCATCTCTCCTATTAGATCGTGAGCTCCTTGATACAAGAACTGCATTTTGTCTCTCTTTGTATTTTCAGTACTTAGTCCAGTCCCTGGCACAGAGTAAATACTTAATAAAGCTTTATTGGCTTATTGAGCCAAGATGTCTAGGTTCTATTTTGAACTCTGCTACTCCTTACCTGTATGATCCAGGACAGGTCATTATCCAACTCTGGTTGTAGTTTCTTTATTAAATAAATAAAACCTCTTCCAACTCTCAAAGCTCTATTATTGCCATCCATATCCTAACAGAATAAGGTATAACTTCAAAGAAATCATTAAAACTTGGTAGGATGACCCTCATGTCAAATGGGATGGATCACATAGATTTGAAAATACCTATCTTATTTAAAAATATCTAATATTTTAGATTGGAGGCAACAGGACGGAAATAGTGAAGTTATACTTAAAATTGTTTTAAATCTGATTTCTATTTATATAATTTTGTTTCTAAATGACTTTAATCTCTGAATAGGGATTCAGACCCCACAAACTCATAAGTTTCTTGTGTGATATCTACTAAGGGCTTTAGATATTAGATTATGTATTATTCTAGAAATAAGTGAGATGCACTTAAAATGTTTGATTGGGGGGAATAGATTGTGCTGTTAGAAGATTTTTGACAGTTATATGGAGGACAGAGCAGAAAAGAGAGAAACTAAAATTGGAGCCTATGACAATAACTTTCATTTGAAATGATGAAATCTGATCACATTCCTTCCCCATTCAAGAACTGTAGTCACTCCTTGTTGCCTTTAATTGAAAATACAAAATTTTCCACTTGCCTCTAAAAGCTTTTCTCAGTTGAGATCCAGCCTTCCATTCCAATCATACTGGATGTTATTAATTCCACTATCTAGTACAACTGGTTCAATTGTTATGGAATATTGCATAAAAATTAGATATAGTCAACATATTAGGTGAAGCAAAGCCAAACTGCTTTTTTAAAAAGCAAACCTCTGATCACTTCCCTACTCAAAAATCTTTGGTGTTATATCACTTGATTCTAGAATCATATATGTAGCCTAATGTCTACAAGGGAAGCTATATGGCACAGTGGAGTCAGTGCTAGGCCTGGAGTCTTGATCAAGTGAATTCAAATCTGACCTCAGACAATTACTAGCTTTATGATTCTAAGTCCAAAGACTGAGGCTAAAAATATGAGTAAACAAATTAAAACTTCATAATGAAGAAACACTGTAGATTAAGAGAAGCCCAAGAGATAAAACCAGAAGAAAAAAATAAAATGGATTACTGACAATAACCCAAAAAAACCTTATTAGAAGAAATAAAGGTATTAAAAATTGAAAGAATAATAACTTAGAACAGAAAGAGTGAAACCTTATCTAAATAACGGACTATGAAAATCACAATGAAGCAACTAGAGATCAGTGATTCAATGAAATCATATGAAATATTAAATATCTTAAGCAAATTAAAGTAAAAAAATTTAAAGTAGAAAAATATGTTATCTGTTATCAAAAAATACTGACTTGGAAAATAGTGTGAAGGGAAATAATTTAAGAATCTAAGGACAATGGAAATAGAATAGCTTAAAAAAATCACTGAGTCTCTTTACTGCCTCATACCACAGACACTGACATGGTACAAAAAAATTTTTTTAGTGATTTAAAATCACTTCCTCTTGATACAATAGGGTAGACTAAATAAAATTTTTAAATGTTAAGATTTTAGTACATATAATCAAACAATTGGAGCTGGTTTAACTAGCTGATAACTTAAGCTGAAAACATTGCTGTAGCTCCACAGTGTCTTCAAGATTATTTCACTAATGTTTTAAAAATATTCACTTCACATTGTTGTATTTTAATGATAACTAGTTAATGTTCCAAAAGTTTCTCTGTAACGTGCTATTGTCTCCAGAAGCTACCGATCGCTCTCTGGGAGGAGATCTGCTGCGTCAACTCAAATCTCTCAGACAGATTCTTCTTCCTGTAGAGAACCGTTGTCTCCAGACAGTTGCCGTTAGCTCTCATCCAGAGAAGTGATTTCCCTTCCTGCAGAGAGCTGCCTCAAGTCTGGTCTAGAGCAGAGAATCCCTTTTTCCTCCAGAGCTGCCCTCTTTATCTTCCCAGAGAATGGGTGTAGGATAATGCAAGGGCTTCTGGGAAGAATTACTTCAACCAATGAACTTGCTCCTCCTAAGCATGCAAGTTCTTCCCCAGGAAAGGCCGGTACTAGAGAATTGTCAAGTACTGACTTAGCACTTACTAAGAACCTAATATTTCATTATCTCATTAGCACTTAGTAAGAACCTAACATATCTCAACTAAAACTACTGAAATTCTAATTTTAAATTTTTTTTATTTATTTAATATTTTTTCCTCACTTACATTTAAAACAAGATTTTTTACATTTCTTTTAAAAACTTTTGAATTCCAGATTCTCTCCTTTAAGCCACCCTCAATTAAGAAACCACTTGGGAAGTTATGCAAAACATTTCCATAAAAGTCATGGCTTGAAAGAAAACATAGATCTCCCATTCTAATGAAAAGAAAAAAAAATCTTTAGAAAAATAAAGTTTGAGAGATAGAGAGAAAGGGAGAGAGAGAGAGAGAGAGAGGGAGAGAGAGAGGAGAGAGAGAGAGAGAGAGAGAGAGAGAGGGAGAGAGAGAGGGAGAGAGAGAGAGAGAGAGAGAGAGAGAGAGAGAGAGAGAGAGAGAGAGAGAGAGAGAGAGAGAGAGAGAGAGAGAGAGAATGCTTCAATCTGTATTCAGACAATCAGTTCCTTCTTTGGGTAAGAATAGGATTTTTCATAATATATCCTTCAGAGTAGTTGTGGACCATTGTGCTGCTGAGAATAGCAAAGTCTTTTACAGATGGTCATCCCAGAGCATTGCTATTACTTTGTATGCAGTACATTTCACTTTGTTTGAGTTCATGGAGAAGTTTCCAGGATTTTTCTGAGAGCATCTTGCCTATCAATACTCCATCATAGTCACACACCACATTTTAATCAGCCATTCCCCAATTAATGTGCAACTCCTCAATTTCTATGTTTTGCCCTGAAAGGAGAACTGCTATAAATATTTTGGTATATATTTGGTATTCATTTCCCTTTTATTTAAAAAACTATCTTTTGGTATTCATGCCTAGTAGTAGTGCTGTTATGTCAAAGGATATGCATGGATTTATAACCTTTTGATCACTTATCAATTGGGGCGTAGCTCTTAATTTTTATAAATTTGACTCAGTTGCCTCTATGTTTGAGAAATAAAGCCTTATCAGAAAAAATGCTTCAAATTTATTTTTACAATTACTATAGCTACCTGAGTTTCCCCCCATTTATTCTCTCTTTTCACTCTGACCTTCCTTAAATGTATTTTAAAACCCTAATATAAAAGGCTGAAAAACGTATACATTGGTATTGTTTGATCCTTAAAGTTTTACATTTTTTATTATGGAGGAGGAAGAACAGCCATCTATTGTTGTTTGTCATTCTGTACATTCAGACCACATTTGTATTTTCACTGTCTTCACTGACCTGACCAGTGAAAACAGGTGACAAAATGTTTAATACTCTATTGGATTCTTTTTTTTCTTTTGACTAAGGTTAAAACAAGGATGAAAAAAAAAAACCTTTGTTTTAAGAATAATGAAGTTTTTTTTAATGTCTGCATTCTTTCTAATAAACATTTAGAGACTTAAAAAAGAGCTATCCAATTCCCTGAAAACCATAATCAAAGAAAAACAAATGTAGCTTCTCTCTTTCAAAAAAAATAAGGTCTGGATCCTTTAGAACCAGTGAATAAATTGAAAATTGGAGAATCCACTATCGGTTGATAAAAAACCCAAAGTGCCAACAACAGGAATTTCATAGCTAAAATTTAACTTTCTAAGATTACATAAGAATTAACAACAATTACCAGAAAGAAGAGAAAACCATACAATTTGATAATCCAAAAGGAAAAAAAGAGAAAGACTTAATACCTAGAATAATTTGATCTGCTTTTAATGGAGTATAATCCTAAAAGGGAAAAAAAGTAAATCTTTAATAGAATAAAAGGCTTTCAAAAATCTCTGGTGAAAAGATAAGAGCAGAATAGAAACTTTGGAATGCAAATAAAAAAGTAAAATGAAATCAAGAAAAGTGTAAAATCATGTTAACAACTGAAATGAGCTAACTTTCAGTTTAATAGGAGGTGAAGGAAACAAGTATTTCTTCAATATACCACTATTACACAAGTCCTGATTTTAGTTTTGTTTATACTGTTTTTAAAAAGAAAGAAAAGGGAGTTCAAAAGGGACTCTAGTAGAGAAAAAAATGAAAAAGTAAAGAGGAACTCATTTTGTCTTTTAAAATGAGGTGTGGAGTAGTATATAAAAATGTGGCACAAACAGTGAAGAATGAAAAAATTTTATGACCTTGCTAAAAGAGGGCTGAAAACACACACACACACACACACACACACACACACACACAAATTTGTTGAAGAAAGACATTACAATCAACAGGCAAACAGGCAAGGACAGGAAAAGAATACAGATAGAAAAAGAGAATAAAGTCTGAGACACAATAGTTATACGTAAGACAAAGCTTAATTTCTATAATAAAGGTAATATTTAGAAAATAAAGTATAAGAATTAGAAATTGGAATGTGAGAGAAGTGATGAGATCAGTTGGGAAGAAGGAACAAGCATTTAAAAGGCATGGATTAAAATTATGAGTGTAAATGATATTCCTGCTCTTTACCACTTTCTTCATTGTAAAAATAGAATTATAAGGAAAAGAGGAAAATTTTGAAAATTATACTAGAGAAATGCACAATTATTACTCATGATAATGAATGTGAATGTTATGAATTCATCTGTAAAATAAAAGAAGATAATATCAAGGATAAGAAAGCAAAATCTAACAACATATTGTTTATAGGAAACACACTTAAAACAAATTTCACAAAGGATAAAAATTAGGACAAGTAGAATTCATTATATTTCATACAAATTTTAAAAAGCAGCAGTAATAACCATGGGCAATAGTAAAAAAAAAAAAAGTTAAAATAGTGTTTTTTTAAGAAAAGGTACCATAAATGATAAAACACAACACATATATGTCAAATATTCAAGCATCTGAGTAGTTGAAGGCAAAATTATTTACATTAAATAATAATTTTTTTCTCTTTTAATAAAATCTATTTTCCCTTTTGCTAGAGATCAGAACTGTTTTTTTTAAACATCAGCTGAAGCATAATAAATTCTGTTCCAGCCTTTTATCATTACTGTGTATGTGTCTCTCTATGTCAAATGTGTTTCTTGTAAACAAGATATTGTAGGATTCTCTTTTTTAAACTTTGCTATTTGCTTTCATTTTATGAGAGAGTTCATCCCATTTACATTAACAGTTATAATTACCAGCTCTGTATTTCCCTCTATTCTATATTCCCCCTATAAGCACTTTTGTTCCTTCTTTCCATCCTGTACTTAGCCAAGTTTTTTTTTTTAAACACACCCTGTTCATTACCTTATCTCCTATCATCCCTTCTCCCTTCTCTTTCCCTAATGTTTCTGTACCCTCCTGTACCTTGCCCCTGCCTTTTCTTTCCTCTTTCTCTTCCAACTTCTTTATAGGGTTAGATAAATTTCTATACCCAACTGAATGATTATGTTATTCCCTCTTAGAACCAAAACTGATGAGATCAAACTTTAGACAATGCTCAATATCCTCTCTGATTTCCCTCACTTGTAATAGATCTTTTGCATCTTTCCATGTGAACTAATTGTCCCATTATACATCTATTTTCCTCTTTTTTCCAGTACAGACCTTTCCCCACCCCTTAATGTTTTTTTCTTTGATGCCATTACATCAGAGTCCATTCATATCACCCTCAGTCCATGTGATGCCCCTTTCTATCTGTCCCAGTGACAGATAAAGTTCTCAAGAGTTATAGCTATCAAGAACTATAACTCATTGAACACCAAAAAGATAATTTTGATTATATTAAGTTAAAAAGGTTTTGCACAAACAAAACTAATGCAGACAAGAGCAGAAGGGAAGCAATGAATCAGGAAAACATTTTTACATTTAAGATTTCTGATAAAGGCCTCATTTCTAAAATTTATAGAGAATTGACTTGAATTTATAAGCATTCAAGTTATTCTCCAATTGATAAATGGTCAAAGGATATGAAAAGACATTTTTCAGCTGAAGAAATTAAAACCATTCTAGTCATATGAAAAGGAGATTTCAATCACTATTGATCAGAGAAATGCAAATTAGGACAATTCTGAGATACCATTCAGATTGGCTAAGATGACAGGAAAAGATAATGATGAATGTTGGAGGGGATGTGGGAAAACTAAAGGCACTAATTCATTATTGGTGGAATTGGGAATGGATACAGCCATTCTAGAGAGCAATTTGGAACTATGCTCAAAAGATTATCAAACTGTCCATACCCTTTGATCCAGCAATGTTTGTACTGGGCTTATATCCCAAAGAGATCTTAAAGGAGGGAAAAGGTTCCCCATGTGCAGAAATGTTTCACAACAATGTTCCTTGGAGTTTTTCTTATAAGATCTCTTTCCAAAGGTGATGATATAGTCTTTCATTAAGTATTTCCCCCTTTGTTTCTAGAATATTAGGACAGTTTTCCTTAATGATCTCTTGGAGAATACTATCCAGGCCCTTTTTTTGAGCCATGGCCTTGAGGTAAGCCAAATAACTTTTAAAATATCTCTTTTGGATCTATTTTCCAGATCTGCTGTATTACCAATGAGGTGTTTCAAATATTCTTCCTTTTTTATTCTTTTTAGTTTGTTTGATTGATTCTTGCTGTCTCACAAAGTCATTAGCTTCCATTTGCCCTGTTCTGGATTTTCATGTATGATTTTCTTTAGTAAGCTTTTGTATCTTTTTCCATTTGATTAATTCTACTTTTTTTAAGGAGTTGTTTTCTTCTGACATTTTTCCCTTCCCTTACCTAGGGGTTGACTCTTTCATGCATATCACCCATTTCCTTTTTCATTTTTTCTTCTACCTCTTTTATTTGCCTTTTAAAGTCTTTTATGAGTACTTCCAAGAAGCTTCTTTGGGGCCTGGAGAGACTTACATGAACTGATGCTGAGTGAAATGAGCAGGACCAGGAGATCATTGTACACTTCAACAACAATACTATATGATGATCAATTCTGATGGATGTGGCCATCTTCAATGGCCAGCTTCAATAATGAGATGAACCAAATCAGTTCCAATAGAGCAGTAATGAATTGAACCAGCTATACCCAATGTAAGAATCTGGGAGATGACTGTGAACCACTACATAGAATTCCCAATCCCTCTATTTTTGTCCACTTGCATTTTTGGTTTTCTTCACAAGCTAATTGTACACTATTTCAAGTCCAATTCTTTTTGTACAGCAAAATAACTGTATGGACATGTATTGTATTTAGCATATACTTTAACATATTTAACCTGTATTGGTCAACCTGCCATCTGGGGGAGGGAGTGGGGGAAGGAGGGGAAAATTGGAACAAAAGGTTTGGCAATCGTCATGCATATATCTGGCAAATAAAAATTATAATTTAAAAAAAAAGAAGCTTTTTTGGGCTTGAGACCAATTTGTGTCACTCTTTGAGATTTCAACTGTGGATATTTTTTCCTTGTCTTAATTTTTGCTTTGGTCTGTCCTCTAACTATAGTAGCTTTCTATGATCAAGGTTCTTTTCTGTTTCTTGCTCATTTTCATTCCTATTCTTTTGGGTTTTTTTTTTTTTTTACTTTTATGGTTGAGCTCTGCTCCTGGGGTAAAGGGGATGCTGTCCCAAGATTCCTTGGCAGCTCTGAGCCTTGGCTTTGAGCACAGGGACCCCTTGGGTTTTCAGGATCTTTTCAGGAAATAGCCTGGTTAAGCAAAGTTTGCCTTCTGAGCTGGGACTGATAGCTGCTCCATTGATTTGCTCCCCTACTGAGCTAGGACTGAAGATCTTAGTTGCTGATTTGCTGTGATTAAGACCCTCTCACTAGTTTTCCCAGAGTCTATTTGAGCTGGACTGAACACATTTTTCACCCAAGTGATATTGACCTTTCTTGAAGTTTTTCCTATCTATCTTGAGTGACAGAGTGGTTTCATTTCATTAGACTCTATTCAGAGATTTGGTTTCATATGGTTTCATTTCACTAAATAATACAATTAACAATAAAGTATAATTTTGATGATTTAAATGTATTCCTTTTAAACCTAGAAAAATCCAACTACCAAAAAAAGAATAAAAACAAAAAAATGGGATTCAAATAGATTATTTTAAAAAGTAATAGATATTAGCTCCCTGGAGATTAATGACTCGAAATAGAAAAGAATATGCATATGTCTTAGTAGAGCAAGACACATTTACAAAAATTGAATGAATACTAGGACATTACATTTCTAGGAAACACAGAAGAATTAATCATATGCTTTATCTGACCATAATATAATAAAAATATTGATCTTGAAATGGAATTGAATAACAGATTCAAAGTTAAAGAGATTAAACAATGTAATCCTAAAAAATCAGTGAGTAAAAGAAGAAATCACAGCAACAATAAAAAGTTTAATTAATGAAAATAACGAGACAGCATAGTAAATTTTGGAGATATAGATAAAATTGTCCTTGTGAAGATTTTTATATCTCTATATATTTTATTAGCATAAGAAAGGAAGAAAAAATTGAGCATTGAGCACATAACAAAAACAGAGATTGTAAAAGTGCTTCTTATTCAGATAAAAATTGAATTAAAAAGCCTCTGGGGTTGTTTCCAGCTCAGAGAAGCTGTGATTTCATGATTTTGTGAAGTGGTTATAACCTAATGTCAACAACATTTTCCCACTTTAGATAAGGCCTGAACTTTTTCCAAAATAAGTTTGGTGGCAATGATAATAATACATGTTAATTCTTTGAGGGTCACTGCTCATAGAAATCCTCTGATTTAGGTAGTACTGGTTAAAAGCAAGAAAACTGAGGTTTTTAAGTAACTCTTGGCTTTTGCTAAGTTACTATGCCGAAGACCACAGTAAGCAACAAATAATTTTGAAAATGTCAAAGTCTCTAGTGCTTTTCCCCACCATAACAATCAGCTTCTTGGTAATTGTGAAAACCATCATAGTGCAGTGAATTGAAGATCAGACCTCAAACAAGATATATCTGGATTTGATTCTCCTCTTAGACACCTTCTATCTGTGTGACAATATCCAAATAGATCTCAGTTATTTCCTCCAGAAAACTGAGATAATACTACTTGTGCTACACACCACAGAGGGTTATTGTAACAAAAGTGCTTTTTCAACCCTTAAAACCATATATAAATGTGAGCCATTTTTTACCAACCTCAAGCTAAAAAATTAAGTCAGTGATGCAGATTGATACATCAACTGGCTTGGCTATGTTAAGAAGTGATTTTGCTGGGATGAATACTGTGCAGGAATTTTTGAGCCAACTCTCTCCACTGATTGTGTTGGTTTTTGCAGATAATGTGCCTGCTGCCACCACACTCAGGGATTACCTAGACATGGTTTTACTTCTGTCCTGGCTAAATCAAAATAAATATTTCTCTTACTCTGTATTCAGGGTCTTAGGACTAACTGGGGAAGCCATTAACCATTTATATTACCTGTTTTGCTAATAAACAATATAGTTTAGATCATTTCCTCAGTTATCATCCACCACACCATTTATGATCATTTTACAGATGAAGAAATTTAGGTCCAGAGAGGGACCACTTAAGCTTATTTAACAACACTTCTCTAGAAGAAGTTGTCATTAGTAATATTTGCCCACCTTCAGATTAAAGAAAAAATAGATGGCTTAGCAAAGTTATTCTGCCTTTAAAAAAATCATCCTGATTTTATATTTCCTTTTTCTCTAAACTATTGCTATCATTGTAGGGGCAGGGTACCTGCCTATTGCTCACAGCACTTACAAAACCATCACAATGGAAACAAGGGAAAGAATTTTATAAAGTGATGATAATGATCTAGTCTGTGATCTTGGGGTATGATTTAATAAATCAATTGTGAAAATTGATGAGGAAATGATACTGGTAAATCTGGGGGAAATTTATTGAAATTTCAAGTACTTAAAAAAAGCCAAGCTCTGCTTTTTCATAGAAAAGAAAATATTAGATTATATCTGCTTGTGTTCAAACCAAACTGCATATTGAGACATTTTTAGAAAACAAGGGGGAATTAGCAATTATTGCAGATTTCATTTTTAATTAAAAAAGCCAGAATAAAGGAATATATAATAGATCCCAAGGCTCCCCATATATCTGACTATCAAGTTACTCTTAAATTAGCCATTAAAATGCACGCTGGAAATGCCTGAGTATCGCAACATGAAAAGCATCTCAGAATCTATCTCACAATTGTCCGAACTTCACAGAACAAGCACTGCTTTTCATTCAGGTGTGTGGATGTTGGGGAATGAAAGCTAAGGTTTGGGTCTCCTTTAATATTTAAAGCAAAGCCTCATATTTCAACCAGTTAACTAGAAAAGGGTAACTTTAAAGAAATGCTGCTGTCTTCTGATGCTCTTCCTCCCACCCCCAAACCAATTAGAGTGCAGCTACCTATGCAAACTGCTCAGTGATGTGATAAAGAAACTCTACTGTCAGAGGGCAGCATGGTTGAATGGATTCAAGAGAAGTCTATGGTTTTCTTTCATGTGCCATAAGCAGACTGTTCTACTAGTGGAAAAAAAAAAAGCCTTCCACTCATTACCAAAGATCCTTTTCAGACTTCATGTTGCCCCTCCTTAATGAGGTATAATAAATGGAGTGCTTGACTAAAGTCAGGGAGACTAGATTCAAATTCTGCATTTGACTAGTTGTGTAATCCTAGAAAAGTCCCTTGATTTCTCTGAGTCTGTTTCCTCATTTTCAATGGGAGGGGATGGTGTAATACTTACCAAAACTAGAGTTGTATAGAGTATCAAATGCTTTAATGTTTGTAAAATTATTTTAAAATTATTTGCAAACTCTAAAATATTATATAATCATTACCTATTAAGGGAAAAAATCCTTCAAAACTTTTCTATCTTCTACCAAAGAAAATCAATCAAAATGATAAAAAAAATTTTAAAAATTTGAATACATTAAAACTAAACAGGAACAAATATATATCTGAAATCTATTTGTATTTTGAATTAATACTATAGTTTTAAATGGTCTCTAAGTTTTAATGACAGTCATTATAGCAAAACCTGATTTAATAAGTGCTAAACTGAAGGTCAGGACTTGTTTGTGATCACAACTCAGTCACTGAAAGTCTGTGGCCCAGAGCAAGAAGTCACTTTCCATCTCTGCCCCTCAGCTTTCATCAATGTAGTAGGAATCTATGATTTAGTCATTTGGGAGCTATGAATACCAAACACCTACCTTCAGGAGCTGCCTCACATTCAGAAAAGTTAAGTTAATTTGGCTATGGTCAGATCGACAATAAATGTGATAAGTGGGATTTGAACCCAGGGTTTTCAAAACTCCACCGAATATGCCAGTCTTCCTTGAAAGCT
The DNA here is from genome assembly GCF_048593235.1 of Sminthopsis crassicaudata. Taxonomy (NCBI): domain Eukaryota; kingdom Metazoa; phylum Chordata; class Mammalia; order Dasyuromorphia; family Dasyuridae; genus Sminthopsis; species Sminthopsis crassicaudata. The sequence goes on from NC_133618.1 coordinate 598,350,156, forward strand.
TCAGCTTGTTCATCTGCAAAATAAAGTCTAACAAAATAATATCTAAAATCCTTATGATTTCTATGATAATAGAAGGTGCATACTTGTTCTCTGGGTTAGTATCCTTTTCTCTTGCTATAGCTCTTTACCTTTTGCAATACTTCTTCATTATGCATATGCTATTTCATTGAAGCTCTACAGCAGATACTGTAAAGTAAGTAGTGGAGATGATATTTTCTAATTTTCCTAATGAATAAATAAGATACTAGAACGATTATGTGTCATTTAACAAGTAATATAGATAGATCTTTCAACTACAAGTAGTGTGTTCTTTTCATCGTTCTACAGAAGTCTGGTCAATATTAATTAGCCTTGTATCAAATGCAAAAGATTTCTAAAGTATAGTATATAGATTGGGCTGTAGTAAGGTATCAGACTTCTATTTAATTCTCTAGAGAATAACTGCATTGATTTTTTTTCAGGGGAGGGGTCAGGCAAAAAATTACTTCCCTTAAATTAACAGAAAAATGGTCAACTTCTTCCCTTATCCCTCCTTCTCATCAAATCTTACTGCAGAGTATCTAATACCCTGTAGAAACTTCACAAACATTAGACAATTAACACCTAACAGCTGTTACAATGTCAGTAATTTCTCATTTTTTCATCTCTAAGAAAAGAAGGATACTAATACTTTTTTCTTCTTCAAAGCAATGTGGTGTCGAGGAAAGAGCACTGAATTTGGAGTTCAATGACTTAGCTACTAATGTGACCATGAGAAAGTAATTTCTCTTCTCTGACCAATTTTCATAAGTGGATAATAAGGGAGTTAGAATAGGGGATCCTTAAGCTCTTTTCCAGCTTGAAATCTATGATCCTGTGGCATCTAGACTAGAATTCCTTAAACTAGGTCATATTAATTTTCAATAAAGAAAAGGACTTACCAAAGGACAAAATAATCAGTAACTTTAATAATCTAGTGTTTGACAAACTGAAGGAGCCCAGCTTTTGGGATAAGACCTCAATGTTTGACAAAAATTGCTGGGAAAATTGGAAAGTAATATGGCAGAAACTAGGCATTGACCCATACTTAACACTGTACATCAAAATCAGGTCAAAATGGGTTTATGACTTAGGTATAAAGAATGATATTATAAATAAATTAGAGGAACATAGGATAGTTTGCCTCTCAGACCTGTGGAAAAGGAATGAATTTATGTCCAAATTAGAACTAGAGATCATTATTGATCACAAAGTAGAAAACTGATTATATCAAATTGAAAAGTTTTTGTACAAACAAAACTAATGCAGATAAGATTAGAAGGGAAAAAATAAACTGGGAAAACATTTTTACAGTCAAAGATTCCGATAAAGGCCTCATTTCCAAAATATATAGAAAATTGACTCTAATTTATAAGAAATCAAGCCATTCTCCAATTGATAAACGGTCAAAGGATATGAACAGACAATTCTAGATGAAGAAATTGAAACTATTTCTAGTCATATGAAAAGATGCTCCAAGTCATTATTAATCAGAGAAATGCAAATTAAGACAACTCTGAGATAACACTACAGACCTGTCAGATTGGCAAGGAAAGATAATGCACAATGTTGGAGGGAATGTGGGAAAACGGGGACACTGATACATTGTTGGTGGAATTGTCAATACATCCAGCCATTCTGGAGAATGATTTGGAACTATGCTTAAAAAATTGTCAAACTGTGCATACTCTTTGACCCAGCAGTGTTACTACTATCCTAAAGAGATCTTAAAGAAGGGAAAGGGACCTGTATGTGCAAGAATGTTTGTGGCAGCCCTCATTGTAGTGGCCAGAAACTGGAAACTACGTGCCTGCCCATCAATTGGAGAATGGCTGAATAAATTGTGGTATATGAATATTATGGAATATTATTGTTCTATAAGAAATGACCAGCAGGATGATTTCAGAAAGGCCTGGAGAGACTTACATGAACTGATGCTGATTGAAATGAGTAGGACCAGGAGATCATTGTATACTTCATCAACAATACAATATGATGATCAATTTTGATGGATGTGGCCATTTTCAACAATGAGATGAACCAAATCAGTTCCAATAAAGCAGTAATGAACTGAACCAGGTACACCCAGTGAAAGAACTCTGGGAGATGACTATGAACCACTACATAGAATTCCCAATCCTTCTATTTTTGTCCACCTGCATTTTTTTATTTCCTTCACAGGCTAATGTTTCAAAGTCTGATTCTTTTTTGTATAGCAAAACAACTATTTGGACATGTATACATATATTGTATTTAATTTATACTTTAATGTGTTTAACATGTATTGGTCAACCTGACATGTGGGAGGGGGGAAGAAGGGGAAAAATTAGAACAAAAGGTTTGGCAATTGTCAATGTTGTAAAATTACCCATGCATATATCTGATAAATAAAAACTATTTTAAAAAAGAAAGAAAAGGACCTAAAGAAATAAAAATATTTATAGCAACTCTTTTTTTGTAGTAGTTGAATAGATTGCATTGAAAAGTTATATATTTTTTTCAATTACCTTTCCATTAAAGTATGACATTTCCCCAAATAAACATTTCATTATTTTTGTCCGTAAGGAAAAACTTCTTTCTACCCCAAGATGTTTATTCGAGTAGTAATCATTCTGAGGAGACTCCACTTTTCTATTTTTTGAGGATCATTTTCTTTATGGTAATACACACAGCCAAGAAGTGTCATGTAATAATAGTGTATTTGATAACGCATGAATTATGAGGCTTTATGATAATGATATGAATTATTTACTAAGGGAAGACCAAGGCCTAGATGGCAGCTAGTTTGAAAAAATGACAAAGTTAGGGTACATGGTTCAACATTACCCATCTATTCCATGCTAATTAAAACTTACTGCTTTAACCAGAAAAGTCACTTTAACAGCTCACCTGCATGTTAGTATGTATATGTAAGAAGAGGAGGAGAAGGGAGGAGCAGAGTCTTTAGGCAAAGCCATAAAATCTATACCTATAGAAGCAAATTGGAATGAAATTTTTGTCCAGATAATTCCTCATGCCCCCACCCTCCACCAAACCACTTTTGTCAATATTATCCAGATGGAAACACGGGGTGTTAGAGACCTGAATCATGCATAAAATTACCCCCCTTCCCTGTTTCCCTTTGTCTGTGCAAACACTGCCCTACTGTGTTGAAACCTTTAAAGGTTAGGGATAAACTTTCTTTCACTTTTACCCAATAAATCTGTATACTCCCAGTTTTTTTCATGAAGCTGGAAGTTATCATCGAAACACTGGTTCATTGTTCCATGATTTTGATGGCAGGCAATTTCACAGCTTGAGGGCCAACAATTTGGTTTGGGGAGGGAGTAGAGGTTGGCAGTAGGAAAGGGGAGAAACAAGAAACAAATAAGTATAAACCATATTAAGATTTATGATCCAAATGAAAATTTTACAGATGGAGAAGCCTATTTGTGACTGGAAAATACTCATCCACCATTTAAAATTCATTAGTAAATATAGTTTCTTAAAATCTTAGAATGCAGAGCTGGAAAGTAGCTTTGAGGTCATAGGCCAATTCCTTTCAGTTTACAGATTAGGGAGCAATGGGACAGAGAGGTTAAAGGCCTAAGGCCAAACAGGTGGTAATAAAGAGAGGTAGGATCTGACCCTACCTTTCCAGTGTTCTTATTCCTTCTGTTTCTCTTCACTTCCCCCAGCTCCCACTGTGGACTCTGTAATTTAACGACACTGGCTTCCTTTCTGTACACTCCACTTCAAGTCAATTCCCAATTCTAGGAATGCTCTTCCTGCTCATCTTTCTCTGGCTTCCCAGATAAAATCTGTGTCCATGTATGTATAGTTTATTTGTACCTAATTGTTGCTTGTTGACTCCCCCATTAGAGATTAAAAGACTATTTTTGCCTTTCTGTGCATCAAGGGAACTTCATATAAGTGGTAGGTGCTTAATACATGCTTAATGACTGAATTTGGGTGTCCTGATTCTAAAGCTAAAGTCATTTTGACTGTACCATACTCAAAACTTTAAAAGAGCAGTTTCATAGTAGGAACAAATAAAATGGCTTTTTAGGATAAATATTTAGATGATAGCAAATCTTCCCTCAAATTTCTTTGTGAGTAAAAGTTCCTTCTTTAGTTTCATTTATCTACAAAATTGTCAATAATAAGTCCCATAATACCTGCCTTGAACAGGGTGATTTTGAGCATCAAATGAGCTAAGAGAAGGGAAGCATCTCATTAAAACTTTAAGCAATCCATAATTGTTAGTTCTTATTATTGACAATTTTGTAGATTAGGAAATTGTGGATCAGAGGCACTTAAAAGAGTTGCCCATAATAACACAGACTGTGATTCTTAGAGTCAACATGATGGTATTTGTGACCAATATGGTACAGAGGGGAGAAGCTGCTTCTGACACTTACTACCTTGGAAAGTTTTTTTTTTTTTTTTTTTTAAGTGTCATGGGTCTGAGTTTCCTTTGAAAACTGATTGATCAGTCTAGGTGACCTCTGATATATGTCAATTCTCTCTAGGACTTAAAGTCCACTGTTGCCCTTTTAATAATTAAATCTCTTGATAATTGCTTTGTTTTCCACTTCATTTTGTCTATGTAGATGAAGTCTCATTTTCCAGTGAAATATGAGAATTCAGCAGAATAGATGAGAAATGCTGGTCTGGAATGATACTTCTGCGGAGCCACATCCTTACAATTCCCTTCTCTTGTTTTGCGGGAACAGCGTCCTTACAATTTCATACAATTTCTTGAAAATTAAATGAGAAGCTCATATAGCTATAAGCCATTTGAATTGAATTCTAAAATTGTATCACACAAATTATCCATAAAATCGCTGCAGTCTTATATTGAATATTGGTATAGAATCTGAAAATCTAAAACAGTCATCTAAAATTCATTATATATATATATATATATATATATATATATTTCTTATTTTTCCCACTCCTATGTATACTTACTAATTGTATCATTTTAAAAATTTAATTAGAAACATTTTCTATTAGTTCAAGGACAAGTTTAGAGAAACCACTGAAAAATAAAATCTTTTTAGGAGCTTCTAGATTCGGATCACAAAGCACAGAGAATTGAGAATTAACTTATGAAAACACTGAGAGAATGAAATGGCTATTGTTTTGAAGAAATGCCATGGAATTGACATGATTGATCAGAGATATCATTTTTAATTAAAAACAAATCTGAAAGGTCTTTTGTCATTTCTGTCATGAAGGAACTTTTTATGGCCAACAATAGGCCCAAATAGTTTCTTTTGCAAACTTCTCTAAACTCAAAACCTCAAATTATGTTGTATAGAATAATCATAGCTGAGAAGACAGGACTCTTAAAAAGTTATTTTAAAAAACCTCATGAATTCACATTGGAGAATTTTAGTACTTAGTACTTTAGTACTTAGATTTTTCCCTTAACATCCTATACTCATGGTCATCAGTGGGGACACTGGGAACATATTCATCAAGTGGTAACCCAGGGTCTAGGTGTAAGAAAATTTCCACAGCATACTGTCTTTGCTTAAATTTCCTCTGGAAAAAAGCAATGGGCACAGATCCTGCCCAGCAAATCAAAGGAAAGGAACAGATACATTTTAGAAGGTTGTGCTACCAATATATAGGGAGAACACACTTTCTAAACTGAGAAAAAAGAAGTGGAAAAACTAATTATTGCTTTTTCTTACAACCCTGTAACATTCTGAATAAAGACATACAACCTTCATACCTGGAGTTTGTCTCTCCTCGTATCTCTTAATGCAAGGGAGCTGAAGCCAACTGGCAACACAGCTTTGTACAGCAATGGGATTGGGAGGAGCCAAAGAAAGAGGATCTCTAAAGGGGAAAGACAAAAAAATGAATTCTTTACAAGTAAAATGACTAATAGAGTACAGAAAGATAATTTAAGGAAGATAGGCCTCCAAGAAGAACACAATGAACTAAAAGACTTATGAATATTAACAACAAGTTCTGCAAACAAAGAATAGACCCCATTTTAATTTAAATACTGCCATTAAAAAACAAAAAACAAACAAACAAACAAAAAAAAAACCTATCCTCTTCTCTGTGTTGAGGAAGGTATTATCTATCTATTGAAACTAGAGTCTTCCTTGGTAGGTGATCACTAAGCAAAAGTATGCTTAAATTAGTCCCTTGACATAAGAACTACTTATTAGATTCTCAACATGACCATTTATACCCCAGGAATTAGCAAACTTGATTTTTCATTTTGTTGATTGTTTAGATTGTTTAGATAAAATAGATAAAATATTAGTAATTCAGATTAAGCTTAAAAGTATATCATACTCACTTTTAAAAAATAATGCTAGGAATTAGCATTTATTAGTATGCTTCTATCTTTAAGTGCATGTCCTTGACTTATAATTGCTCTTTTTTTTTCTTATACATATAAGAGAAATTAATTTAAATATTTAGGAAAATTCTGAACCCAAATAGACATCCTGTCTTAATATAATATTTTCTTATTGATTGATATGTACACATATATATGGATAATATATATACACATATGTGTAGATATATATGTATGTATGTATTTGTGTATATATGTGTATATATATATATATATATATATATATATATATATATATATATATATATATATATACATATGTGACACTGCTTGATCTCTTAAAACTGTGTTAACCAATTTCTTTTAAAACAAGTAGTTTCCACAATTGGCTGTCTTTGAAAAATAAAACATTGATCACTGTATTTATATGGAATGACAGAAAAATCCCTAGACTAGGAATCAAATTTGTTATTAACTTATTGTATGACTTTGACCAAATAATTTCATATACTTAGATCAAATTTTCTATATTTGTAAAAATGAGGGGATTAGGCAGAGTCATGTCTAAGATTCCTTCAAGCTAGAAATTCTGTGATCTTTGTATCAACCTTCAAATCTGTTCCACAATTCAGGAGCACTAATTGTGTTAGTTACAAGCCTTACCTATGTAGTTTTTGCCAAATAACTTAAAATCTATATAGAAGTTCTGGTAGTTGAAGGGTGATAGCTTTATTTTAAATTATTTTGAACTTAAAATATTCTAGTTTCATCAAGGTAAATGATCCTTCTATATAGAAATTTGTATACTTCAGGAGATAGTTGGAAGGAAGGAAGGAAGGAAGGAAGGAAGGAAGGAAGGAAGGAAGGAAGGAAGGAAGGAAGGAAGGAAGGAAGGAAGGAAGGAAGGAAGGAAGGAAGGAAGGAAGGAAGGAAGGAAGGAAGGAAGGAAGAGAGAAGCCTTTTCAATTGTTTTTATTCTGAATTAAATAAAAATAGAGGATTAGAAAGAGGATGACACATGAAATTGTGAATTTTCTCCAAGTACAACTTACTTCTCCAATATGTATAAAAAAATTCAACATGTAACTTTCAAGCTGTCTTGCTTGTCTGTTTTCTAAATAGCTCCCTTTCATTCTTTTGAACTTATTTTTTTTTAAATGGTTTGATGAACTATATAAAATTATTTTGGTAACTTCTCTTATGTCTCAAATTAAAGAAAGAGAAATAAAATTTTTGTCTTAAATATACATAGTTAATCAAAACAAGCACCAAACAAATCTGGAAGTTGGCCCTGTCAACATATATATATATATATATATATATATTTCAGCAATTTGAGTTTATAACTGAAGGCAGGATATATTTCATATTTTATCATTAATTCTATAAAATTTTAAGCAACAATTATATTAACCAGAGTTCTTGACTCTTTCTTTGTTGATTTCCTTTACAAACTGTTATTGAGTAAATTGTTCTTGGGTTTCCCTTACTTCACTCTGCATCAATTCATACAGGTCTTCTCAGGTTTACCTGAAGTTATCCCTTTTATCATTTCTTATGGCATAAAAATAACAACTATATATATATATATATATATATGTATATATATATATATATATATATATATATATATATATATATATATATATATATATATACATATATATATATATATATATATATATATATATGTATATACATATATGTGTGTGTGTGTATATGCATGTCTGTTTCTATATAAATTATTTGAGCTTCACCATAACCATGGGAGAGGTAGGTAAGTAAGAAAAAAGGCTCATTGCATTAAAAAAAACAACTAACTAGAACAAAAAAGAACTAACTAGAAAATGAAGACAAGCAAGAAAATTTTGGAAGTTACATGTTGAATTTCCTCTACACTTGGGAGAAGCAAGCTCTATTTTGGAGCAGACTCACAGTTGCATACATAATCCTCAAATCTTTTGTTCCCTCATTCCTCAATTGAGGAATAGCTTAATTAAAATCTCCCTTAGTTGCTAACTCTGCTACTTCAAAAAGAGCTGCTATAATATTTTTGTATATAGAGAAGCTTTTCCTCTTTCCTTGATCTTTTTTGGAGCAGTTGCCTACTATTTCTGTTTCAAAAGAGAGCCTCCTCAAAGCTGGTTAGTCTGACCCTTGGCCAAAAGACTCAAAGTCCATTGCTGATTTGATGCTCAGAGCCTTTCTGCCTCCATAACCCATCCAAAGTTTGCCCTTCCCTGATGCGGCCTTCGAGAACCTAAGCCACAATTAGACATTAGAGGTTTAATAGAGGAAGTAAAACATAAATATTTACCTTCTGTAGGAAACCTATAGACTTGAAACCTTATTTGAGAACTAAAAGATTTAGCATTTATCTACCACAGGTCTTTAAGGCATCCTAAGTGTTAACACCAAGAGTTAACACCTACACTTTCCTATATTCATTACTTTACTTCAAGGAATGACTGAGAAGTCAGTGAGGCTCTGGATCACAGACAACTCAGCACAAGTCCCTAATTGTGTCTTCCCAAATCTGTATTGACTTTCAGTTTGATGAAGCTTTTGTCTTCTAAATGGGCAAAAATAAAAATAAAGAATGAGTTTCATTAAGGCCTGAAGGTCTGGTGTCTTCACACTGGAAAACAAAGATATATGTATTTTAAGTTACAGGACTGCACACAGGACATTGCCCTGAGTCAGCAAGTGGAAATCTCTGTGTAGTCACTGACTTTTGGAAGATCTCAGACAGATAGATCTTAGTGATCAATGGACTCTAGACACATTGTTAGAGGATCCTGTGAATGTTCCAATCTGACTTTCTTTAATTCTTGTTAACAATGGCAAATACGGGAGATTCTGAGAGCACATACAGTAATTACCTTCAGCTATGGGTCCTGAAATGATTCAGAACTCCTTCTTATTTTAAAGCTCTTTAGTTCTGGATGGGAGACTTTCACAGGGACATCTTTCCAACAGGTAATAAGCCTTACATAAAGCATACAGCAGCCTATCAGGCTTTCTATGATAGAGTTTTATTGATATGACTTAAAGATGCTCTATGGCGATTTAACATTAAAATAGATTTTGGTTTGTAATTTAAGCCTTCAAATCAAAGGTTGGAGGGCACTTGCTTCTTTAAATCTCAAGTAAATTAGTTACTTGTTTTTAACTCAGAGAACACCCACTCTTTAATATTTGTCTTCAAATTAAATCAATTCATACAATATTGATTAAGTTTCCAAGGAAGAATGTGCTGGCACCAAAACAACTAGCTTGTGAAAGCTAGTTATTAAAAGTTGTTTAAGTGCTCACATCTTGCAAATCAACAAAGATATGATTTATTGTTTTGTTGATTGTCTATACTTAAGAAATGATAGAAAAACTGTTAATAACAGAGATAAAATTTAGAACATTGCCATGAGTACTTGGAGAGCTGGTTTTTCAACATTAATCAGCACATCCCTGACCATAAGACACTATGATTGGCCTCTTCTTTGATTGGGTATTATGATTATATAAAGTAATAATTTCTATAATAACTCAATTTAAACCTTATGGCAAGCTATGAAAATGTACCACCACCTTTTCATAGTGGAGATAGCGAACTCTGAGTCTTGAATAATACATATGATTGTTATATGTATTTATTGATTATTAATTTGCTAACTTCTTTTTCTTTCCTTTTTTATTCTTTGTTATAAAGTGCATGACACTCTAATGAAGAAATAAAAATAAAGCTATAAAAACTGAACAATAAATAATCTGATATGATAGCAAGGATAAAAGTATAAGAGAATCTCTGTGTATAGATTACAATAGATATTGAATTCAGACTTTATTTTACTAGGAAGCTCTTTTTGAACAGTGATGAATCCAGGCTCTATTTGAAGACTGCCATTTTAATTCAATTAAATTTGACAAAGACACAAGGGATATGGATGGCAGGAAGGAAGGAAAAAGAAAGAAACAAAAGAATGGAGGGAAGAAGGAAGGAAGGAAAGAAGGAAGGAAGGAAGGAAGGAAGGAAGGAAGGAAGGAAGGAAGGAAGGAAGGAAGGAAGGAAGGAAGGAAGAAAAGAGAGGGGAAAAAATAAGAAAAAGTCTCTTATCATATACATCCTCACATTCTTTTTGGGAGAGTGAGATAAATGCAGTGAGGATACAGAGAATGCACAGAAAGACATAATCTTTTAAATAATTATACAAAGAAAAGTATGTACAAAACTATATTTGATACAATGAAAAGTAAATTGGATTTTGAATTATTGGACCTGGTTCAAACCTTGATCTTGCCATTATTACATTATTATTATTAAACTATTCAATATCTTTGGGACTCAATTTTCTTATGAGAAGGTTAGCCTATATAACTTCCCCAGTCCCTCCTAATTTTCAATTGAGGTTGACTTCAAAGTTTTAGACTAGGATTACTAGAAGAATGGCAGTGCCTTTGACAAATCTAAGGGCATTCATAAAAGTGGTAGGTTTGAGAATAAGGAGGACATATTGAGTTTGAAATGCCTATAGAATATTTAAGACTTGATGCCCATCAGGCAGTTGCTGAAGCCAGACTGCATTTCAGGAGAATGAGACTAGGGCTAGATAAATAGATCTGAGAGTCATCTACATAATTATAACTGAACCTTAGATAAACTGGTGAGATTAAGTAGGGAATATAAGTAAACAAAGACAGCTCTTAGCTTTATTTCTACATAGGGAACATCATGTGTTCAATAGGATAGGGATGAGTGACTATCTAGCAAAAGAGTCTAAGAACTGAATTTAATATCCTAGAGCAAGTCTAATCATGGTGAATGTGGAAGGAGAGGAACAATAAAGAACTATCAGAACCCTCACTATGGACTTTATATCTAGATTGAACTCCCTCTTCACTTCTTGGAATTAAATGCTTAACATAGTGCCTGGCATATAATAGGCACTTAATAAATATTGATTGATTGGTTGAATTTTGTTCAAGACACAGCAAAACATACCATCTTTTACTACCCAGGAAGCCTTTCCTGACCCTCTCCAGTGCTTTCCCTCCTCAAATTATGTTGTATTTATTTTGTATGCAATCTGCGTGTACTTAAGCAGCCTATGGTCCAGTCATCTTTTCAGGTTGTTGAGAAACAAGATTTTAGTCCACTTCTTCCATTTCTTATTCATATGTATTGTCTGACCACAATTGTCAAACTCTAACCTTTGCTGAAGGATGACAGAGGAAAGATGAATGATGAAAGAGACAAAATACTACCATTTAAAACCATACCTAATGGCCACATCTAAATTGGAGCTGAAATCTGAACTAAATACTCCTATTTGACTTCCTCCTAGCGCTTAGACCCTTAGGGAAAGAGATTTGGCCTCCTTATAGCTCCTGTGTCAATAAGCACCTTTGAGTGAGTCTTCACCCAAACAGCATAAAGTTTTGTAATTAGAAAACCATCTCCCTCAGCTCCCTCTGAGCCTCCTTCTCTACTTCCCCTTCCCCTGCCTCCCCAAATCAAAGTTTTATTCTGTTCGATATTGCTTTAAAAGTATTTCCTTAATTGAAAATTAATGCAAAGACAGGGAGAAAAAGACCTACAAAGTTAATGATCCATTAAAGCAAACACTGGTTTCTTTCAGGCCAGCATTGTTCCTTATTGTATCATAAAGATAACTAAGTGATTCATAAAGCCAAGAAGGAAATTGTTCAAAGTAAAAGTTCTTTCTCTTAAAGTCCCAGCATTTTCCTGATCTGCCACTTTTAAGATTTTTGTATAATTACACATCCTATCCTAGGAAACCTAGTTTCAGATGCACTGACACAAGTTGGCTGTACCACCCTGAGACAGTCATTGAACCTCTCAATGCTCCAAGATATCTAAGACTATAAATTACCCAGAAGTTACTAACCTACCATGGTAAATAGAGGAAATATATTGATCTGAGTGTGACATAAGAATGACACAGCAGGACCACTCCCTGTCCCTTTTCTATTCTACATAACCCAACCAAAGATTCATTCCTGGCCATTGTCATTTTAAATGCTGTGTTGAGAATACATTCATAGAAAAGCTTCTTTCCACTGCATAATATTTCTTTTCTTTTTCCCCCCAGGCAATTGGGGATAAGTGATTTGCCCATGGTCGAAGAGCTAGGAAATGTTAAGTGTCTGAGGCCAGATTTGAAATCAGGTCCTCCTGACTTCAGAGCTGATGCTCTATCCAGTGTGCTAGCTGTCCCTGCATAATATTTCTAAAGACATTTAGGAATGCACACACTATTTTCTGGCTCCTAAAATATTGATTTCTCAGCCTAAAGAGCATCCATAAAGAAGTTTCCCTGTATTAGGTACTTAGGACTAGTATGGTGAGTTTTTTTGTATTAATAAAAGCACTTTGAGAAAAGAGACCTTTTTCATTTTTGTTTGTATATATCCAGTATTTACTACAGTAACTGGCAAAGGACAGGTAAGGAATGAATATCTCCTAAATTAAAATACATTTATAATCATTGTGCTACCTAAATCAGTGTCACCAATGAGGAAAAATTACTGGTTCTCCCTCCTCCCAACTCTGAATGTGCTCTCCCTCCTACAAAAAAAATCTTGTTTTGATTTCCCTTTTTTAATGTAATCTGTTGGTTCCTCCAGGAGAGGTTAGTCTCTGGATGATCCAGTCTGTCATTTTGTCTTTGTACATCCAGGACCTAGCACATTGCTTTGAACATAGATCACTAGCTCCAGGATTTGTTGTTCCATCAATCTAGGAATTCCTGCTATGGGAATTCACAAAACAAAAATTCACAGGTTCTTGTCTTCAATTAAGATTTGTTTTTCTTCTTTTTATCCAATAGGAATTGTAAGAGACGAGAACAAGGGAAAATATAGAAGAGGAAGAGACAAACATAAGGAGAGAGAGAGCGTGTGTATATGTGTGAGAGAGAGAGAAAGAGAGAGAGAGGGACAGAGAGAGAGAGAGAGAGAGAGAGAGAGAGAGAGAGAGAGAGAGAGAGAGAGGAGAGAGACAGACAGAGACAGAGACAGAGAGAAAGAGACAGAGACAGAGACAGAGACAGAGACAGAGACAGAGACAGAGACAGAGAGAGAGAGAGAGAGAGAGGAGAGAGAGAGACAGACAGAGACAGAGAGAGAGAGAAAGAGACAGAGACAGAGAGAGAGACAGAGAGAGAGAGAGACAGAGAGAGAGAGAGAGACAGAGAGACAGAGAGAGACAGAGAGACAGAGAGAGAGACAGAGAGAGAGAGACAGAGAGAGAGAGAGACAGAGAGAGAGAGAGACAGAGAGACAGAGAGAGAGACAGAGAGACAGAGAGAGACAGAGAAAGAGAGACAGAGAGACAGAGAGTCAGAGAGAGAGACAGAGAGACAGAGAGAGAGAGAGCGAGAGAGAGAGAGAGAGAGAGAGAGAGAGAGAGAGAGAGAGAGAGAGAGAGAACACAGAAACACCTTTTTTTAATGGAGATAAAGGAGACCATAAAAAGATCAATTAAGCGGGATATCTTTGAAAGCTAATGGATGAACTTAATTGTTAAAGAAACAAGCAAGTCATATATATTAAACACCTGCAGTTTCATGTCCAATAATTTTTTTCTGTTATTATATTTTAAAATAAGATCTTCCTGGATCTGTTTTACTGAGGCAACACCCATTCAGTGATTACCAGTAGGTAAAAATGAAGCAGAAAATAGTTGTTGTTTTGGTTTGGTTTGGTTTGGGTTTTTTACCTAGTTTAAGAAAATCTATCTAAGGGAAAATCCTCAATGTTTCTGACCAAAATATAAAAAATAGTTTTCATATTCACTCTGAGACAATCTGGGCCCAAAGACCAAGTGGGGGGGGTTGATGGATCTTATGGATAAAGTGACTTCCAACAAGAAAGAACTTTAGAAATTCCCTAGCTCTCATTTTAGGCTAGCCATCTCTCCAGTTTGTATCACTTGCAAACTGGGTATAGATATTATCTATGTTTTTTATCTAATCATTGAAGAAAAATTATTAAACAACACAAGAGCAAGGCTCTGATCCCTGAGGCACTCTATTAGAGATATCTTTGGAAGCTGACTTTGAGGTATTAATCACTACTTTTTTCCCCCAGAGTCAGCTAGTGACTGTAGATACTCACTAGCTGTGTAATCCTGTAATACTGTTTGTTTCCTCACCTGAAAAGGGGGATAATATAATAGTACCTACCTCCAAGGGGCATCATGAAGATTAAACAGGATCATAGTTGTAAGATCTCAGAACCCATAACACTTTGTGCATAGTAGATGCTGTTTAAATGTTAGCTATTAATATTATAATTTATATTTGGAAAATTACCTAGTTCACAAATCACTCTATTATACTAGCTCATGTCCTTTATATGGTCCACAAGAATAACCTGAGAGACTTTGCCAAATGCTTTGCTAGGTAAATTATAGCTACAGTTTTGTCTTGATTTGCCAGTCTTATAAATCCATCCATTCTTAGACCTTTTAGGTGCTAGAATTTTGCCAGAAATGGAAATCAAGCTGGCTAGTCTCTAGTTTATAGTTCCACTTTCTCCCTCCCCCCACCTTTTTAAAAAATTAGGATAAAATTTACTGTTTTCAAGACTTACAGCACTTTTGTTCTCTCTAGTCTTTATAAGAAACTTAAAGTGGCTCAGCAACCATAGCTAGCAGTCCCTGCATGTCCTAGGAAATAATTCATCCTTGCCTGCAGCATCAGTTTATATTGAGCTGACACTAGTTTACATTTGAAAAATCATACTCTGTTAACTAGTTTGCTTCTCTTTCCTGTTATTGAGTTGTTTCAGTCATGTCCAACACTTTGGGCCCCATTTGGGCTTTTCTTGGTAAAGATAATGGAGTAGCTTGCTATTTCCTTCTTCAGATTACTTTATAGATGAGGAAGCTGAGACTAAAATGGTTATGTGATTTGCCCAGGATCACACAGCTAGTAAGTGTCCAAGGCAGTATTTGAACTCAGACCTTCCTTACTTCAGGCCCAACACTTTACTCCTTGTACACCTTTCAGTCACCTCTTCTGTCACTTCAAAAAAAAAATCTGAATAGGTTAGAAAGTTCTCTGAGTTCTACCAAATAACTTCAGTTCTCATCCAGCTGTATTCCATTATGTCCTAAGTACTTCAGAACCCAACAAGATCTCTTCAGGCTGGATATTCCTTGCATCAGATGGGTCCCAGGAGTAGAGGGTGGAGAGGAAACCCCTTTTTAAGAAGGGCTCCTTCTCTTTAGCATCTCTTAATTTCCCACCCAGTTGCACTCCTTTGGAATTCATCATACCCCGTGCTGGCAATGTTCTTTCCTCCTCCTCTTTCATTTTCCTTTTGTGTGTTGTTCTCCCTTATTATGGTATAAGCTCCTTGAGAATAGGAAACACTGTTCTTTTGCATATTTTTATCCCCAATACTTAGCACAGTTCCTGATGCATAGTAGGCACTGACAAGTGTTCCATTTCCTTCTCATTGAAATTTGTTCTTTTTTTAAATCATCAGAATTTCATTCATGAGAACTTTCTATTCGTTATAGGTAGCCAAGTGGTACATTGGATAGAGCACGGAACTTGTAGCAATAAAGTTGTCGTTCAGGCACATCCAACTCTTCACGACTCCATTTGGGGTTTTCTTGGCAAAAATATAGAAAGTCTTCTATAGTTCATTTTACAGATGAGGAACTGAGATAAATGAGTTAAGTATTTATCCAGGGTCACATGACATGTGTCTGAAGGCAGATTTAAATTCACAAAGATGTGTTGGCTAAATTCCAAGTTTTGCCCTATATTACAGTACTACCTGAATTCAAATTCTGCTTCAGTAATTTAATCTATCTACCTCACTTCTATCATGTATAAAATAAGAATCATAGTACCTTTTTCACAGGATGGTTATGAGGATCAAATGAGATTTATATATATATAATATATATATATATATATATAATATATATATATATATATATATGCATATATATATATATATATATATACATACATAGAGAGAGAGATGTATGTATATGTTTATGTATATAAACATATGTAGTGCTTTGCAGACTTAGAGTTCCATACAGCTGATAGCTGCCAGCAGCAGCAGCACTCATTCTGTAAATTATTAACTTTTTGAGATCCTGTCTATTCTTTTTCCTGAGGCTTTTGCAACTTGTTTTACTAAATTTAGGGTACATATCAAATGGTGCCTGGCTTTTACTCACCTTCACAAATTCTAAGTTGAAGTAGTCCTTTCTCTCAAAGCCTTTATTATTTCTCCTTTATCCAGTAACTCCACTGTCTGTCCCCATAATCAGCAATAGGCTAGCAGTTTGCCAAGATATTTACTTTAACTTTTGAAGTATGGAGTTATTAAGAAAAGAGAGGGAATAATTAGTTGTTTTGCTTGTGGAGGGATAGGGGGAGAAAAAGAGAGAGAGAGAGAGAGAGAGAGAGAGAGAGAGAGAGAAGAGAGAGAGAGAGAGAGAGAGAGAGAGAGAGAGAGAGAGAGAGAAGACAGAGACAGAGACAGAGAGACAGAGAGAGAGAGAGACAGAGAGACAGAGAGAGAGAGACAGAGAGACAGAGAGACAGAGAGAGACAGAGAGAGAGAGAGAGAGAGAGAGAGAGAGAGAGAGAGAGAGAGAGAGAGAGAGAGAGAGAGAGAAGAGAGAAGAGAGAAGGAGGGAGGGAGGGGGAGAGAGAGAGAGAGAGATAAGAGGAGAGAGAATAAATTTACTTAAAATTGTGATAGTGACAGAAAATGAACCTAATTTTAAAGACTTCATCAGGTAATTTGATTCTGTTTATAACCTATAATGATAACCATCTTCTCTCAATTGAATTTGTATATATTCAATGATACCTTGTAAAGAGAAAAAAGACAATTTCTAATTAAGTCTTAGTGGCTGAAGATCCTTCAGTTTGTAGTAATAGTGATTCAGTCTTAAGTATATTCCAGGCACTGTGATAAACTCTGGAAATACAAAGAAAGGCAAGAAACAGTTTCTGCTCTTAAGAAACCAATCTAATGATTGGGGAAGACAATATGAAACAATTACATACAAGCAACATATATATGAGAACTCAGAGATCATAAAAGGAGAACACTATGATTAAGAGGGATCAAAAAAGATTTCTTGTAAAAGGTGGGATTTGAGTTGAGACTTGAAAGAAGCAAGAGAAATCAGCAGACATAAAAGAGATAAGATACAACCAAATAAAAAGTCCCAAATCAGAAGATTCCTAATTTGAGGAATAGCAGGGAGGCCAGTGTTTTTGGATTGAACAGTATGTTAAGGACCAAAAAATGTCAGAACTATGAAATGTTATGAGGTCCAAGTTTGAACGAAAAACAAATGGTTTTTATATTTAATATTGGAGATGATGAAGAACTACTGTTGTTAATTGAAGGGAGGTGAGTGATTTCATCAGATTTGTACTTAAGAAATATCATTTTGTGAAGTTACTTTTTAGTCCTTCCTAGGAATGAACTTTAATGACCATGGCTGCTCCAGTGGGGAACTAGTTAAAAGGTTTCTCTCTTTTGGTAGTGTCCAATGTCTTGTTCAAATCTGTGAGCAAGCTGACATAACTATTTGAATTCTTTTTCTTTTGTGCAAATTTTTGTCTTTTAAAAAACATCACAGGGAATAGAATAGAGAGCTCAAAATAAACCTGGACCTTGGGAGGAGCAGGCAGGTCTATGAAATCTATGAAAATTCCCTGCCTTCTACCCCATTCTGCTTGCTGAAGCTCTTAATGGCTGCCTTGAGGCAGAAATACATGGGATCTACATGTCCTTTTACTACCCGATACTCAGCAGTGATTTCGGCAGTGATGAAGTACTAAGAATTCTTTTAGAAACACATGGTTGCCTTATAGCAAAAGCTAATGTGCTCATCACCCCAAGAAGGTAATTAGTGGACAATATCATTCCTGAACATGTGTCTCCAAATTAAAAAACTTCCTAGACAATAAATGCCAAAATCTAACCATCTTGCTAGAGAAGAGACATGGGGGATGCCAGCTTTAGGGATTGTCTCATGACTAATTCAGACTTTGAGAATTCTTTTGAAAGATGAGGAATTTCTAAGCAGTTTTGTCTCCTGAAAAGGGCAAAGGTAGACTAGTATGGGCCCCACAACTAAAAGAACAGCTTGCCACAGTGCACAAAGTACCAGACTTGAAATCAGGAACACTTAGTTTCGAATTTTGCTTCTGACATTAATTTTAAGACCTCTGAGCTTCAGGTTTGTCATTTACAAAATGGGGCTAAGAATAGCAACTGCCAGAGAAATGCAAATTAAGACAACTCTGAAATACCATTACACACCTGTCAGATTGGCTAGAATAACAGGGAAAGATAATGCGGAATGTTGAAGGGGATGTGGGAAAACTGGGACACTGATACATTGTTGGTGGAATTGTGAATACATCCAGCCATTCTGGAGAATGATTTGGAACTATGCTCAAAAAGTTATCAAACTGTGCATGCCCTTTGACCCAGCAGTGTTACTACTGGGCTTATATCCCAAAGAGATTTTAAATAAGGAAAAGGGACCTGTATGTGCAAGAATGTTTGTGGCAGCCCTCTTTGTAGTGGCCAGAAACTGGAAACTGAGTGGATTCCAATGAGTTGGAGAATGGCTGAATAAATTGTGGTATATGAATATCATGGAATATTATTGTTCTGTAAGAAATGACCAACAGGATGAGAGACTTATATGAACTGATGCTGAGTGAAATGAACAGGACCAGGAGATCATTATATACTTCAACAACAATAATATATGATGATCACTTCTGATGGACGTGGCCCTCTTCAACAATGAGATGAACCAGATCAGTTCCAATAGAGCAGTAATGAACTGAACCAGCTACACCCAGCAAAAGAACTCTGGGAAATGACTATGAACCACTACATAGAATCCCCAAACCCTCTATTTTTGTTCACCTGAATTTTGGATTTCCTTCACAGGCTAATTGTACACTATTTCAGGGTCCGTTTCTTTTTGTGCAACAAAATAACTGTTTGGACATGTATACATATGTTGTACTTAGCATATACTTTAACATATTTAATATGTTTTGGTCAACCTGCCATCTGGGGGAGATGGTGGGGGGAAAGAAGGAACAAAAGGTATTGCAACTATCAGTGCTGAAAAATTGCCCATGAATATATCTTGTAAATAAAAAGCTATAATAAAATAAAAAGAATAGCAACTGCCATATAGGGATGTTTTGAAGATTAAATGAAGCAATGCATAGTAAAGTAATGAAATATCTGTTAAAGTGCTTTGTAAACCTTAAAATGCTCTATAAATGAGTTGTTTTTACTATTATTATTTCTGTTAGTATTATTAAAATGACAACAAAGAGTGACAGAAGACCTGTATTTTATTCCGCACTATTATAGTGTTATTTGGAAAGTGCAGGTTGGCTGGAAAATGAGTTGCTTGTGTAGCAGACCCAAGGTAAGTTGGCCTTGAGGTGGGAGTCTGACCCTCATTATGGCACCAAGTTTAAGAGAAATTATGTTGCAGGACTGACAAAACTAGAGATCACTGCAATTTCAAGAGAATTCTCTGCTTGAAATCCATAGTCAGTTCTTTTCTGTGGGCATTCTATGGGAGGACTTTAGAATGAGGGAAAAATGGAATCATCCAGCAAGGGAATGGTTATCTAGATGGTACAGTAGATAGAACTCATCTTTATAAGTTCAAATATATATCCTTAGACACTTACAAGCTGCGTGGAACTAAATGACTTTTTTGTGTGAGTTTTTTGTTTGTTTTTTGTTTTTGTTTTTGCCTTAGTTCCCTTGTATAGAATGAGCTAGATAAAGAAATAACAAACCAATTCACTATCTTTGCCAAGAAAACCCCCAAATATGGTCAAGGAGAAAATGTAATGAATGAACAACAACCCCCAGAAAGAAAAGCAATATTGTTGATTTCATCTGTATTCTTTGAGTCCTTTATGTTATTTGCATTTTCACCCTAGTGCCTATTCTGGGCAAATCTCCAAGTAGACTCTGGATAGAGACAATAACAAGTCACAGAGAAAATAAGAAACTGACATTTTGGGTAAACTCTAAGATTGAATTTGAGCTACATGAACCAATAGCTTGGAGAATCTTAGGCCATGGAATCCATAAGGAAAATACAATAATCCCCTTCTAGAACTAAAATTATTTGGTTTTATGAAGCTATATATCAAGTCCTCAATGTTTGCTTTCCCCGACTTGAAGCAAGTTTATTTTGCAGTCTGGTGTAGTATAATTGACTCTAGACTATTTATTGGAAAATCTGGTTTAAGATAGAGGTTCTACCACTATGGAACCAGAACCCTTTTTTTTTTCAAGAGTTGGAATGAATGTACTTGTTTGACTCCCCCTTTTCCTCACTGCTTCTATCTTTCCCAATCTAAGCATCTGCTACCATGATGAGCTTTCTAAAGAGCCTATAAGGAAGAAAATCATGATAGTGATAACAATAATGAACAAATTGCTAAATTCAGATGAATAGAAAATGATAAATTAGCATCAAAAGCACTGTTCATTGTAACATTCTAATGTCAACCTTTCCATTGAGACTCTATGATAAAGTGACACAGGATTATGATGGAGAAAAACATGATGTGTACACCCATAAACAAGAATGAGGGAATTTCGTTACTCACATACTGGATCATTTCATTGAAGTGAAAGACAAATTACTTTGGAGCAATTAGAAGAATTTTTTTCTCAGTCTTTTAAGCTTTGCTGGAGTATGGACAGAAAATTCAGTGAGTCTTTACCATGAAGAAGCACCAACAGTTGCTAGATAGTCTATAGATTCAGGTGTTGATCACAGATGGTAAGTTATGTGGAAATAAAATCCATATGCTATTGAAAGAGAGAACTTGTAATCTTTTCATCATGGAAAGGTAGGTAGAGAAACACCTTTTCCTCATCTCTAAAAATGAACTCAACCAGTTCTTTGTTCACATTCTTATATTGAGACAAAATGAATCACCAGCAGCTTGCTGTCTTTAAGAGAACTGGATGAATCTATCCAAAATGGTATTTTTTGCTTATCATCAATTCAAAAGTTCCATGCCTAGTTACAATCATCTAGCCTTATGATTCTTCCCATTACAATATGAATCTTCTAAGAGGCAACAAGCTAATGTGATTCAGAGCACAAAAAATTCAGAAGTATGGAAAAGAGAATATACCCATGATAAATTATGTCACACTTGATTCTTGGAAGCAAGTCTTGTCTCTTTACTAGTGAATCCTTGTACTTTGGATCAATTAGGTCACTCTCCATAGCTAATGTCTTCAAAAAATATAAAGCATATTTAGCAAATTTCTAATTCTATGAGTAGCCTAATTTACTGTTTTACCTACTATGTCCCCATTGACCTTCATTAACATAATCTGGGAGCTTCTGACAAACTTTTTGTTTTATCTTGTTCCTTGCAGCTTGGAAAATGAAACTAATAATCCTAACCAGATGTTAAAAATTGTTCTCAAAAATTTTGTCTAAAAACTAGATTCTCCTAGATTATTCTGAAGATTTAGAAATGCTGGATCCTGGGGCGAAGCCAAGATGGTGGAGAAGATACATGCGAATTTGTAAGATCCCTTCTTCCCTCATTACCAATTAGTTAAATCAGCCTCAAAAATAACATTGGACTGATAAAAACCAAAAGGATTAGAAGCACAACTTACCAGCTGAAAAGAATCTGGAATTTCAACAGAAAAAGTTGGTTCCTAGGAGAGGAATAAAAAAGGCCAGCACAGACAGCGTTGGACTGGGTGCTACCACACTGTGCCGATGGAGCTAGGGAGAACTCTGGGATCAGAGAAGCCACTGAGATAGAGGAATCTGACACAGGCTGTTAGTTCTTCTCTGCTTATAAACAGTAGTTCAGAAGAGAAATCAAGCCACTTTAAAACATAAAGTCAGATCCTTAATCCACTCCAATCCAGAAGTGACCTAATAGATCTGCCCAGGGCTACTCCTTGGGATAGTTGAGAGCCTGAACAGTGGGTCCACAGCCCGAGGCAGCCTCTAATCCACATAGTGTGGGGCTCAGCCTAAGGCAGTGGAATTCTAGCAGCAGCAGAATTCCCAGAGAAGTGAAACTCCCAGAGAAGTGGAACATTTGTAGTAGGGACCGCAGTTTCCAGGCAGACACTTCCAGTTTGAGCACAGGGGCTTTTCACATCAGCTGCTGATATCCATTGGCTGGGGTTTGTGATGCTTTCACTGTTCAGCCTTAAACCTTAGGGCAGTACCTAGGCCACACAGCAGGGTCCTTCACTGAGTACTCCTCACAGCACAGCTGTGCTAACCACCTGTAAGGCATTTCTGGGGAGGGGGGAGGGGAGCTCTCTCCCAGAGCTCTTTCTTACCTCAGGCACAGGGTTGCTGCATTCTACCTCCATCTGAGAAGAAGCTGGTAAATAAATAAATAAACTTCTTAAACTTGTTGCCCCAAGGGCAAACCCCAACAGATTTTTAACAATGAGTAAGAAACTGAAGAGAATGATTGACACCTTCTATACGGAGAAAAGGCAGGTATCCAACCCTGAGGAAACTAACACTAGACAGTCTCCAGATAACACCCTAAAGGGGAATGATACCTGCCCCCCATCACATAACTCTCTCCTAGAAGAGATTATTAAAAAGTTAAGAGAGTTTGAAGAAAAATGGGGAAAGAAAAGAGAAGTTATGATAGAGAATAACAATGTCCTGAAATTTGAGTTGGAAAAAATAAAGAATTCACAGAAGATGCAGGGAAACAAAATTTGTGAATTAGAAAAGGTTAAAAAATCACAGGAAAGTAGGATTTCTGAATTGGAAAAGATAAAAAATTCTCAAGAAAGTAGGATTTCTGAATTGGAAAAAGAAAATAACTCACTAAAATTAGTGAAATGGAAAAAATTCAACAGAGCAAAATAATTTATTTAAAAACTCAATTGTGCATATACAAAAAGAACTAAAAAGTGTGAATGAAGAAAATAATTCATTAAAAAGCAGGATGGAACAAATAGAAATGAATGATTTATTGAGAAACCAAGAATCAGTCTAACAAAACAAAACAAAACAAAAATGAAAAGCTGGAGAATAACATCAAATACTTACTGGTAAAATCTATAGACCTGGGAAATAGATCTAGGAGAGATAATCTGAGGATCATTGGACTTCCCGAAAACTATGATAAAAAAAAAAAAAAGCCTAGATTCTATTTTATAGGAAATAAACAAAGAGAACTGTCCAAAGATGATAATAAAAACAGAAGGGAAAATAGGCGTGGAAAGAATTCATCGAACACCTTCTGAAAAAGACCCTAAAAAAAGAACTCCACAGAACATTGTGGGTAAGCTGCAGAACTACCAAACTAAGGAAAAAATATTGCAAGCAGTGAGGAAAATAACACTTCAAATATCAATGTGCCATCATAAGGGTCATGCAAGATCTGGCTGCCTCCACATTAAAGGATCGAAGGGCCTGGGACCTGATATTCTGAAAGGCAAAAGAACAAGGATTGCAACCAAGAATAACCTACCCAGCTAAGTTTAGCATTTTCTTCCATGGAAGAAGATGGTCATTTAATAAAACAGAGGAATTCCATTTGTTTCTAAAAAAAAAAAAAAAAAAAACCAAAAAAAACAGACAAACAAAAAATTTGATCTACATGCACAAGACTGAAAAGAAGCAGAAAAAGGTAAAAATAACTCTTGAGAACTGTATCTCTGTCATGGATATACAGAAAGTCTGCATGGATAATTTGATTTTACTGTTATAATATAAAAAAGGGAAGTAGTAAAGGGAAGAGGATAATATCAGAAAAAAGGAGAAGGAGAGGTAAAAAGAGGGAAACTACATCCCAGGAAAAGGCATAGAAAAATCTACCACATCTGAGGGAATTTAGAGACGGGGGGAAACATTGTGTGAAACTTACTCTCATCAGAGTAGGCTCAAAGAGTAAATAATTGACATATTTGTTTTTCAGAGAATCCTCTCTCACCTCATTAAAAGGAGGGAGAAGAAAAGGGAAAAGGAAAAGGGGAATAAGGGAAGGATATAAGAAAGGGGAAGGGTTTTAAAAGGAGGGGAGGGATACTAAAAAGGGAGGGCTGCGTGTCACAAGTGGGGTCTATAAATTAAATATTAGGGAAGGGATTCAGGGGGTCAAGGGATAAAAAAAGCATAATCCGGGGATAATATGATGGCAGGAAATACAAAATTAGTAATTTTAACTGTAAATGTGAATGGGATGAACTCTGCCATTAAAAGGAGGTGGATAGCAGACTAGATCAAAAGTCAGAATCCTACAATATGTTGTTTATAGGAAACACACTTAAAGCAGGGAGATACATACAGAGTAAAAGGTTGGAACAGAATCTATTATGCTTCTGGTGAAGCAAAAAAGCAGGAGTAGCCATCCTTATCTCAGATCAAGCAAAAGCAGAAATTGATCCAATTAAAACAGATAAGGAAGGAAACTATATCTTGCTAAAAGGTAGCATAGACAACGAAGCCATATCAATACTAAACATATATGCACCAAGTGGTATAGCATCTAACTTCCTAAGGGAAAAGTTATGAGAGTTGCAAGAAGAATTAGACAGCAAAACTATAATAGTGGGAGATCTCAACCTTGCACTCCAGATTTAGACAAATCAAACACAAAACAAATAAGAAAGAAATTATTAAAAAGGTAAATAGAACATTAGAAAAACTAGGTATGATAGGCCTTTGGAGAAAACTGAATGGTGATAGAAAGGAGTATACTTTCTTCTTAGCAGTTCATGGAACCTATACAAAAACTGACCATATATTAGGACATAAAGATCTCAAAATTAAATGTAGGAAGGCAGAAATAATAAATGCCTTCTTCTCAGATCACAATGTAATAAAAGCTACATTCAGTAAGAAGTTAGGGGTAAATAGATCAAAAAGTAATTGGAAACTGAATAATCTCATCTTAAAGAATGACTGGGTGAATTACTATTCAATATAGGACTAGAAACGCTAGCCTTGGCAATAAGAGCCGAGAAAGAGATTCAAGGAATTAGAGTAGGAAATGAGGAAATCAAGCTATCACTCTTTGCAGATGACATGATGGTATACTTAGAGAACCCCAAAGACTCTGCTAAAAAGCTATCAGAAATAATTCAGAATATTAGCAAAGTTGCAGGATACAAAATAAATCCACATAAATCCTCAGCATTTTTATATACCACCAACAAAATGCAACAGCAAGAAATACAAAGAGAAATTCCATTTAAAACAAATGTTGAGAGTATAACATATTTAGGAATCATCTACCAAAGAATAGTCAGGAATTATATGAGAAAATTTACGAAACACTTGCCACAAAAATAAAGTCAGATTTAAATAATTGGAAAGACATCCAGTGTGCGTGGATAGGCCGAGTGAATATAATAAAGATGACAATACTCCCCAAACTAATCTATTTATTTAGTGCTTTAACAATCAGACTCCCAAGAAACTATTTTAATGACCTAGAAAAAATAACAACAAAATTCATATGGAAGAATAAAAGGTCGAGAATTGCAAGGGAACTAATGAAAAAAAAGTCAGAGGAAGGTGGTCTTAGTGTACCTGATCTATAGCTATATTATATAGCAGCAGTCACCAAAACCATTTGGTATTGGCTAAGAAATAGACCGGTAGATCAGTGGAACAGATTAGATACAAAGGACAAAAAAGGGTACATCTATAGCAATCTAGTCTTTGACAAACCTGAAGATACCAACATTAGGGATAAAAATTCATTATTTGGAAAAAAACTGTTGGGAAAACTGGAAATTAGTATGGCAGAAATTAGATATGGATCCACACTTAACACCATATACCAAGATAAGATCAAAATGGGTCCATGATTTAGGCTTAAAGAATGAGATCATAAATAGATTAGAGGAACAGAGGATAGTCTACCTCTAAGACCTGTGGAGGAGAAAGGAATTTATGACCAAAGGAGAACTAGAGATCATTATTGATCAGAAAATAGAAGATTTTGATTACATCAAACTAAAAAGTTTCTATACAAACAATACTAATGCAAACAAGATTAGAAGGGAAGTAACAAATTGGGAAAATATTTTTACAGTTAAAGTTCTGATAAAGGTCTCATTTCCAAAATATATAGAGAACTGACCATAATTTATAAGAAATCAAACCATTCTCCAATTGATAAATGGTCAAGGGATATGAACAGACAATTCTCAGATGATGATGTTGAAATTATATCCACTCATATGAAAGAGTGTTCCAAATCACTACTGATCAGAGAAATGCAAATTAAGACAACTCTGAGATACCACTACACACCTGTCAGATTGGCTAAGATGACAGGAACAAATAATGATGAATGTTGGAGGGGATGTGGGAAAACTGGGACACTAATACATTGTTGGTGGAGTTGTGAAAGAATCCAACCATTCTGGAGAGCAATTTGGAACTATGCCCAAAAAGTTATCAAACTGTGCATACCCTTTGATCCAGCATTGCTGCTATTGGGCTTATATCCCAAAGAAATACTGAGGAGGGGAAAGGGACCTGTATATGCCAAAAATGTTTGTGGCAGCTCTTTTCATAGTGGCCAGAAACTGGAAGATGAATGGATGTCCATCAATTGGAGAATGGTTGGGTAAATTATGGTATAAGAAGGCTATGGAATATTATTGCTCTATAAGAAATGACCAGCAGGAAGAATACAGAGAGGCTTGGAGAGACTTACATCAACTGATACTGTGTGAAATGAATAGAACCAGAAGATCGCTGTACACTTCAACAACAATACTATATGAGGATATATTCTGATGGAAGTGGAAATCTTCAACATAAAGAAGAGCCAACTCACTTCCAGTTGATCAATGATGGACAGAAACAACTACACCCAGAGAAGAACACTGGGAAGTGAATGTAAATTGTTAGCATTACTGTCTATCTACCCAGGTTACTTATACCTTTGGAATATAATACTTAATGTGCAACAAAAAAAATGGTATTTACACACATATATTGTATCTAGGTTATATTGTAACACATGTAAAATATATGGGATTGCCTGTCATCGAGGGGAGGGAGTAGAGGGAGGGAGGGGATAATGTGGAAAATTGAATACAAGGGATAATGTTATAAAAAAATTACTCATGCATATATACTGTCAAAAAAATTTACAAATAAAATTTAAAAAAATGAACACTTAAGAAATGAAAAAAAAAAAGAAAGAAAGATTCCGTTTCAGGCACTGATATGATTTTATCTGTGAAATAAAATTAAAAAGAAGAATTAATATATGTTTTGTTACTTCACCTTAAGAATCATGGGATTTTTCTATGAGTCACAGATGAAACTTTTTTTCTCCCTAAATAAAATGCAAGCTCCCTGAAAGTAATGCCTGTCTTATTATTTTATTTTATCTCTAGTGCTTATCATAGAGCTTTGTAAGTCTTTCATCCATCCATCCATTTATCTATTTGCACAAAGCCAGTAACCATAGTGATAAATGCTGAATTTGTAGGGGAGCTGACATTCACTCATGTAATTATCAGTGCATTTATAAGGTGCCTTGCTCCCATTTAACTAGCCACATGGTCTTTGGGATTGGAATGAACAGCACCTGGAAAACCCGACTCCAAACATTTTGCTGTTTGACTCTGTGCCTAAGGGATGAGTGTGTGTGCAGTTGAAAGTGTTCGTTACTAAAGGAAGCCAAGTGGAATTCATTCACATATTTTACATCTGGGAAGTGTAGGAGAAGGTAAAACTATTATATAAACCAAGCAAGTCTCTTTGACAATATGGAATTGATTTATGAAGCATCAATTCGCACTTCTTTTCCAGTGTTCTGGCTTGTTGAATCCTTTTGGTGTAATTAGAAACTCATCAAACAACAATGTTATTGCCTGTTTGAGTTCAATTGATCGGGTAAATGGAACTATGGAGACAACCTGTTAATAAGCACTGGCCAATACTAATTAAAGTCATTGAGTAATAATTATTTTTCTTTTAAATAACTCTTTGGCTGGTCTCAAAAAGAAAGAGGAATTTTTTTTCCAATATGGTTTCAGAGAGAGGCAGTGTGATCTCATTAGTATATAAAAAGCTGAACTCAAAGTCAAGGAGAATTGGGTTCAAGTCCTACCCTTAGTGGGACTCTAGGAAAGACGATATTTCTCAATGTCCTAGGACATTTTCTCAGGGTATAAATTGCAGATAAGGTACAGATCTCCATTACTAGGGATAGAGTCATAGTATCATAGATCATAGGATTGTCAATAACTAGAAGAGAACTAAGAAGTCATTTAGTCTAAACGCTTAATTTTAAAGCTGAGAGAAGTTAATTGACTTGCCCAAGGAAATGTCTGAGGCAGAATTTGAATTTAGGTTTCCTTGAATCCATTCCTTGTACTCCCATCTACTCTACCATATAATCATTTCTAATAAAAATTTCCCAATAATAATGAACGTATAGATTCCACAAAAGGAGAATGGGATTCCCAGTAACATGAATTTCTGAATTGACATATATATCATACAGGTGGATTCTTGACCAATGCTTACTCATAGTCATTGGAGTATATATAATATATATTATATGTGTATAACATATAAAATATAGATAGATAGATAGATAGATAGATAGATGTTAGAGATACTTACCAACTAATATCCAAAAATGGGCTTTACCTGAGAAATTCCTTCAATTGAGTGGACCACCTTGATCTATATCAATGTTTTTCTACCTCAGTCTGTTAGTGTTTTGCTCTAGAACCTTAAGGAGAGAGTAGTGAGCCACTCTCGGGGCACCTGATCTACCAAGGAAGTGAGTCCAGAAGGGGTATGGTAACTCCTTAAAATGGAAACTGGGAGAGCTGCAATTACTTGTTTACAATCACCCAGTTAGTAAATGTCAAGAGTACAATTCAGTGCTTCATAATCCTGGTCCCTAAACTTTTCTCACTATTCTACATTTATGTATCACAACATTAAACACAGGTCAGTGAAGCAAAGGAAATGTGCATTAATCATGAGGACTGATTCTTTCATTGTATGGTGTTAACTTGCTATTCTTTTTTCATGCATGGATTGAAAAATATCAGAAGACATTGATAGAAATTGCTCAGGATGATAGTGATAATGATAGTAAATGGATGTCTCCAGATATGTCTAAGTAGAGGAATAATAATTGAAATCCACTGGAATGTAATTCTCAACATCAGCTGTTTCAGGATTCAGTATAGTTTAGTATATTATGATTTGATGAAAATCTCTCATGAATATAGCCATAGGTAGATTTGTTTAATCAGGGCACCCCAAGCCCTAACAGATATAGATAATAAAATATAAGTTTCAAAAAAGAAGCAGGAACATAGAAAACATTGAAGAATTTGTGACTAAAACTGTCTATAATTCTTTCAAGTCAACAATGCTTAACAGGCTAAAAGAAAATTAGCGGGTACTAAATGAATAGAAACAGAGAATGGATTGAAAGCTTTAATATCAGAGAAGAAAGGGATCTTACAGAAAATCTGGTGCTATCATCGTCCAACAGGTACAGAAAATGAGGTCCAGAGCCAGAGTGATTTCCTTAAGTTCACAAGGCAAGTTAGTTTAGGAACTTAGACCAGCATTCTCTAGATTAAACTAGGTTGCCTGCATTAACATTAAATCCAGTACTATATAGTACTCATTTAATACTAATAAATAATAACTAGCATTTGGACATATTTTAAAGTCTGCAAGGCACTTTATAAATACTTTATCCTTACAATATCCTTGTTGGGAAGGTACTATTATTATCCATATTTTACAGATAAGGAAATGAAGGAAGAAAGAGTGACTTGCCCAGAGGTTAGTCAACTAGTGTTTAAAGTCAAGCTCAAACTCATGTCTTTTTGACTCAGAGTCTATTCACTGTTCCACAAATTAAAACAAACATGTCCAGGTATTATGGCATAGATCATAGTTGGCCCCACATGCTAATCCATAGTACCTTTCTGATTGACACATAGCTATGAAGGATATTAAATCAAAACTTGAAAAAGAAATTTAAAAATCAGTTATGTTTAAAAAAAGGATTTATCACCTGCTACATGCAAGACACTATTCTAGGTACTGGAGAAGTAGTCAAAAAAGTAATCACCATTTTTCAAGAAGGTTACATCCTACTGGAAGTCTAAGGAGGAAGATCTGGACAGTGGTCTCATCATTCCCATCAGGCTTCAGGGCTTCCTCATGCCCCCCCCCTACACCTAAGATTCTTTATCCAATCCTTCCCTTCATAAGTTCTTTTTATGTTTTGACTTGCCCATTACATTGTAAGTTTCTTGGAAAAATCATCTTTCTTTGTATCTGTAGAACTTATCACTTTGTCACAAATTGGGCAATTAATAATGTTTATTGATTGATTGGTAAGTGGATATAGTTTATCTACAAAGTCATTTTAGTTTCAATAATTTTAATCATGTTTGACTCTTTTTGATCTCATTTGGAGTTTTCTTGGCAAAGAAAATGGCTTACCATTTCTTTCTCCAAGTCACTTTACAGATAAGGAAACTGAGGCATACAGGATTAAATGATTTTCCCAGGGTCACAAAGCTAGTAAGTATCTGAGGGAAGCTTTGCATTCATACTCCAAGCCTGGTACTCTGTCTACTGCCCCACAAAGGTAAGTAGATAAAGATAGATAGATAGATGTATAGATAGATGATAGATGGATTCAAGATTCCTTGAAAAGCTGTATTCAAAATAAACTCATAGAGCAATCTAGAACTATGCTCAAAAAGCTATCAAACTGTTCATATCCTTTGACCCAGCAGTGTTTCTACTGGGGCTATATCCCAAAGAGATCTTAAAGTAGGGAAAGGAACCCGCATGTGCAAAAATGTTTGTGGCAGCCCTTTTTGTATTGGCCAGAAACTGGAAACTGAGAGGATGTCCATCAATAGGAGAATGGCTAAATAAGTTATGGTACATGAATATTATGGAATATTATTGTTCTGTAAGAAACAACCAACAGGATAATTTCAGAGAGGCCTGGAGAGACTTACATGAACTGATGCTAAGTGAAATGAGCAGAACCAGGAGATCATCATATACGGCAATGAGAAGACGATACAATGATTAATTCTGCTGGATGTGACTCTCTTCAACAATAAGATGATTCAAACTAATTCCAAATGTTCAGTGATGAAGAGAGCCATCTACACACAGAGAGAGGACTGTGGGAACTAAGTGTGATTCACAACATAACATTTTCAGTTTTTCTTTTGTTGTTTGCTTGCATTTTGTTTTCTTTCCCAGTTTTTTTCTTATTGATCCAATTTTTCTTCTGTAGCAAGTAAATTGTATAAATATATACATATAAAATATATGTATACAAATACATATATATATATATATAATATGTGTATACATATACATATATATATACACAACTGTATATATATATATATATACATATATATATACACACACACACATATAAAATTTGTGATTTAACACAAATTTTAACACATTGAACATGTATGGACTACCTGATAGCTAGGAAAGGGAGTAGGGGGAAGGAGAGTATAATTTGGAATAGAATGCTTTGCAAGGGTCGTTGTTGAAAAATTACTCATGCATATGTTTTATAAATAAAAGATTTAATAAAAAAAATAAACTCATATATACACTATGGAAATTATTTTTTTAAATTCCTTGGAGGAAATCGTTTTCTTTTAAGGCCTCCTCTTCTTATCACATTATCATCAAGGCAACCATTCCATTAAAAAAAATCATTTTGTAATTCACATATCTCTTACCCCTAATTTATCTCCTTTGTAAACTCCCATACTGAATTTTCATAAGGCAGACCACACATGTGGTTGATTAGAAGCAAGTCAATTGCCAAAAAGATTCAGATCCATTTGAATTAAACTGCTTGACGATTTAAAAATCTAATTCTTTCATCAGATATCAATAAAAAAGTAGAATTTAGTGGAACTTCTCATTAAACATTTTGACAAAGATGAACTATTTCTTTAGATTTAATGAATATGTAAATTTTTTCTGGTTTTTTTTTTTTGTAATATTGCTAATGTATATGGTAAAAGATATAGAACAATGAATATTTCAGAAATCTAATGGAGAAATAAAGCAAGATATAATTTTACATGGTTGAATAACTTTCAAAATCTGTTACCAATTAACAGTAGGCAGTAACAATAATAGCTTACATTTATAATAGTCTTTATAACTTAGAGGGCTTGTTCCTCATAGCACAGAAACCCTTGAAGTTGAGTAATATAAGAGTTATTATCATAACTTTACAGAAAAAGAAACAGAGGCTCAGAGATGTTAATATTAGTAGACTTTGAGATTTTCAAGGTGCTTTACATATTTTTCCATTTGATCTGCACAATAGGTGCACAATTAAAGTGTTTGCTGTTTTAAAAATGAAGAAAATAGCATTGGGAGAAGTGATTTGCTTTACCTAAGGAACCACAGCTAGTAAAGATTATAAGTTAGATCTGGAATCAGGTATTCTACTTTCTTCAGAACATCACACTGGTAGGCAAAAGTTACACAGAAGTGACATACCTAGAATGGAAGCTCAGGTTTTCTATACCTAATCCTTTGGGCTTTCCAACTCATCTCAATGGTCTCCATTTACAAAGTCCTTGTTGTTTACAAAGCACTTTCCCTACAATACTATTAGAAATCATAGATATTTTATCCCTAGTTTATAGTAAAGCTAATAGAACTTAACTAGGTCAATTATCTCCAAATGTATGTCAGCACCATGCAAAAGCAATTAGGGGCTTCTGTGTTGAAATCAATCATTCAATAAATTGGAAAGGTTTTCCAATGTTATATAGATTATATCACCTGTTGATAGATTGAGATTTTTTTTTCCCCCCTCATTCTTCAAGTTATTCAGGCATCTTCTATGTGTAGCCAAAAGATCAAATAATGCATCAGCCTAGATGGTACTTATTTTGTTTTCTTGTGAAAGTCAATCACTAATTAAATGTTTAATTATGGTTTCAGAAGTGAGAC
The DNA here is from genome assembly GCF_048593235.1 of Sminthopsis crassicaudata. Classification (NCBI taxonomy): domain Eukaryota; kingdom Metazoa; phylum Chordata; class Mammalia; order Dasyuromorphia; family Dasyuridae; genus Sminthopsis; species Sminthopsis crassicaudata. Next base: position 598,383,557 of record NC_133618.1, read on the forward strand.
AAAGATTGGATTGGACAGGAGTCACAAAAGCTTCTTGAATTTTTTTCTTCCTTTAGAGAATACCCTTCACATTCAATAGAAAGTTATACAATATCAAAAGAACCATCTGGAAAGTGAAAATTCCAGGGGAAAACTATTTTTCCCAAGGAGGAGGGTCCTATTTATATGACTAGGTTTTCATTTTCAAAACAATCCAATAAAGTGGGCAATTATCTAACTGAACTGACCAAAGTCACCAGTTGTCTTCTTGGTTCTGGGTAGACAGAAATTCAAGTGAGGGCAGCCCAACCACAAGACATACATTTACATGAAAGAAATCCTAGACCAGCTCAATCCAGTCACTCAAGTCAAATGACTTTCATCTCCAGTGCCTTTTCACCTTCTCAAATGTCAGTTAATATTTTTAAGCACAAGAGTAGAAATGCTCCATTTAATGTTCTATGACTTCTGGATTGCAATCACATAGCTATATTAATTGCATTAAAAAGTTATTGAGAGATTTGAAATGTTCTTTTCCATATCACATCTCACTTGTTAATCAAAAATAATAACTTTTGATGGAGTAAACAAGACATTGAATTTACTTGTGCATTTATCATCTGCAAAAGTCACAATATTGTTTGACATCTCCTGAATGAGGCAACTTCAGTCTTCTATCTCTATTCTGCTGGAGAGGCAGGATTGAGCCACAGTCTTGGCTTTCTTACTATTTTATATTTTTAAAGAACATATTGTACTCAAAAGGCAAGGGAAAGTACAATTCCTTACTTTACCAAGTGATTCACATGTTGGAGTTAGGAAAAGAGAAAATACCACCAAAAATACATTTCCAGATTTGGCATTGGGGGCTTGGAAAGAGGAAGCCATTTGTATTACAGAAAGCAGAATTAGCTGAGTTGACTTTGGTTAAGTATTACCTATTATGGTTCCAGTGGACAGGATTGGTATGTTAGTTTTGCACAATGGCTCTCCGTTAGCAGAGCCTGGGGAAAACAATAAGAACTAGGATGAAAAATGAAAGGCGTATTAAAGATATTGTGTCCAACTTTCTGTCCTACAGATTTAGTGCTAGGATTTCCATATTTCACCAATAATAAATTTGCTGATCTAAAAAAATAATTTCAGAAGAAATCCAAGCACACCAAAATACTGTAAGATCTGATTGACAAATTTGTTGTTTTTGAGTCACTTATTCATGTTTGGCTCTTCATGACCCCATGGATTGTACTATCAGTGGGTTTTCTTGGCAAAGATGTTGGAGTAGTTGTCCATTTTCTTCTCCAGTTATGAATTTATACTCACTAATTTACATACATCAGGAATCAAAGAGAGAATTCAATAGAAGATTTTAATATTCTGCCAAATATGGCCTTACCTTAAAAAATAATTCCAATTGAAAATAGAAGAAAAAAGCTGACTTCCCCTTGTTTAACATCATTCAGCTCAGTTCAGTCTGTATAAAAACTAAAATTTCATTTCATTTCTTTGCTTTTCTTGCATTTTAGAGGAAGTTTTAACCAGCAAAAAAAAAAATTATTATTCCACCCCACCGGCTAAAAGGAAAGTATACATTAGAGCCAAAGAAGGAAAGACATACCTCAAGCAATTAGTCAATCAGTAAGCATTTATTGAATGCCTACTATGTGCTAGTCCTACTGAGAGGTAAGATGAATATAAAGGCAAAAAGTGAAATAATCTCTATTCTTAAGGGTTTTAATGTAGGGAAAGAAATGAGAGCCACTCTCTGTCTCCCTGAATCTGTTTCTGTTTCTCTCCATCTTTCTGTCTCTCCCTCTTTCTTATCTCTGTCTTTCTGTCTCTGCCTATCTCTGTCTCTGTCTGTGTGTGTGTGTGCCAGCGTGCGCGCATGTGTGTGTGTGTGTGTATGTGTGTGTGTGTGTGTGTGTGTGTGTGTAATATATTCAGAAGGACTGTAGTAATACCTGTGGATAATGATATTGTATATTATCTGCCCTATAATGAACAGGATAATAATTATGGGCAAAGTTGTGCTACTGGGTATACTTTGAAGAGGAATGAGACTGTAGGTGACCTGGGACCACACACAGCTTCCAAATACTGTGTCATCTATCCTGTAGTCTGCTTAGTTCTTATAATGCAAAAAGCATTTTTCAATTACATATAATTGAGTTGTAAAAAGATTATTATTCTTTACTGAAACTTGACTTAATTTTTTATCCTAGGAGCAGATTTTTCTCATTTTGGGGGGCCATATTACATTAAAAAATCTGCTGGAAAATTTTCATTGGAATGAGACAAAAAAAAAAAAGTTCTCTTTGTGGGCTTCAGATGCCTTGATTGTCACTCTTTAATGAAAACAGGGTTCCCTTTGTAAAAACAAACACAACCCAGAAATGTTCATTCCTGATTTGGAAGATATCCATTCTGCTAAATTAGATTTTTCTAAAAACCCATCCTTAACAGCCTCAAGGTCCTACATTGCCATTGCTAACTTCCCAACAGAAGACTAAATGTTTTATGCTAAGCTATAGGGTGTCCATTTATCCTAAGGGATTTAAGACTAATTTTGGAAAAAATCCTAGGGATGGAGACATAGAATCTCTTCTGGACCAAGTTAAGGAGTTCAGGAAATACCCAGGAGTCTGGCAGCACAATGGACAAAGAATGTCTAAAATAATGGCCTGGTGACCTGGAATGGAGGACTTACCTCCAAATGAGATGTATTCTTATAGGATCTTTTCAGTTCCTTAAAACAATCATTTTTCCTGGTAGTACAAAAAAAATAGTTGATAAAATTTAGATAAGCACAATGGTTGTAGCTGGTATTTTCCTATTAATCCGCTTCAACCCAGTTATAGCATCTAACCAGACAATCCTAACCATTATACTCTGCTTAGGAGGAATTACCACCCTATTTACGGCTATCTGCGCTATTACACAAAATGATATTAAAAAAAATTGTAGCCTTTTCCACATCCAGTCAACTAGGTCTAATAATAGTAACCCTAGGCCTTAATCAACCACACCTAGCATTTCTCCATATCTGCACCCATGCCTTCTTCAAAGCAATGCTTTTCCTCTGCTCTGGGTCTATTATTCACAGTCTTAATGATGAACAAGACATCCGAAAAATGGGGGGACTACTAACACTTTTACCTATCACCTCCTCAGCAATTATACTAGGAAGTCTGGCCCTCATAGGTACACCTTTTTTAGCAGGGTTTTACTCTAAAGACTCTATTATCTAAGCCATAAACACATCGCACATAAACACTTGAGCCCTACTTATTACCCTAATCACCACTACTTTAACAGCAGTCTACAGCAAACGAATAATCCACTTTGCCCTTTTAAAATAACCTCGATTCCTCCCAATAAGCCCTCTAAATGAAGATAACCCCCACCTAGTTAATCCAATCATACGACTTGCCCTAGGAAGCATCTTTGCAGGATTCTTACTAACTTCTAACCTACCTCCAACTACAATAATCCCCCCAACCATACTCACCTTACAAAACTATCTGCCCTTATTGTTACAATCTTAGGCATCTTAGTGGCTATAGAACTAAATTCACTTACAAACAAAATACCAAAACAAATCTCTAATCCATACTCACAACTTCTCAAATTTACTAGGGTACTTTACACATATTTTTCATGGAGTAAATCCACTAGCAAATTTACATTTAGGCCAACACATAGCTACCATACTTATTGACTTAAGCTGATATGAAAAAACAGGACCTAAGGGTCAAGCTAATATTCACACAATGAAAATAGCTCCTTTTATTAAAATTAGAGTATAAGGGAAGTATAGTTAATTTTGTATATATTTTCTATATCCTGACCATTGATTTTTTAAAGCAATCTTCTAAATATATAGTAAAATCTATGAACACAAGGAAAATATTTTATAGAATCATGTATTTAAAGCAAAAGGGGATCTAAGTTGTCACTTGACCTAAGACTCTTATTTTATGAGTGAATGAAGTAGATAAGTTAGGGGCCTTGCCAAAGGTAACCAGATAATAATGTGCCCTTGAATTCAAGTCTTCATTCTGCTAAAAGAAACTACTTCTTTAAATTTATATATTTCCTCCCCACAGGAATTTTTAAGAGAAATAGTTTAAATTATTCTGTAAATGTTTGCTGTATTTATTTATTCAATAATTATTTATATAAAGATATTCTGCAAGTCAGCATAACAGTACAAAGAATACTCAGACTTGTCTCCTGACTTTCGGAACTTGAAATTTAATAAGTCAATTAGACATATAAAATATACAAATAACTATTATTATATACGATAGCATGTGAAAGACAAATGAGAGGTAAAAGTAATTCCAGAGTTTTAAGAAAAATCTGAAGGGATTGGGAAAATTTTCATAAGGGAGAACACTTTTAAACTGTGCTTTCCTAGGCAGTAATTTAATATTCATATATAATGCAAGTAGGAGGGAAACATTCTAGGCAGAAGAAATATGTAAGCAAAAGCATTGTAGTAAAACAATGGGACACAAAGAAATGCACATTGGACAAAGCACTAACTAGTCTAATAGAATAGGAGTAAAGACATCTAGAATTGTATCTACTGATTCTCTGATCAGATGTCAGGATGCCTTGAAACTTTAGATAGGAATCCTTTATCTTCTAAACATCTTGTAGTGTCTATTGATGATGCAGTTTGATGAGGAAGGGGTGAGATAGTTTTGTTGTAAACCAATTAATAGATCATATTCTTGGGTACCTACTAAAGCAGACAGGCTAATTCTTTTCAACTCCAATTAAAACTCAGATAATCCCATGCTATGATAATATAGCAGGTAAGTACCATTGAGAAGGATAAAAGGCATCTCTTAGAAATTGTATGCCCTTCAAAAAGTTGTCAAACTGTGCATACCCTTTGACCCAGCAGTGTTACTACTGGGCTTATATCCCAAAGAGATCTTAAAGAAGGGAAAGGGGACCCACATGTGCAAAAATGTTTGTGGCAGCCCTCTTTGTAGTGGCCAGAAACTGGAAACTAAGTGGATGCCCATCAATTGGAGAATGGCTGAATAAATTGTGGTATATGAATATTATGGAGTATTATTTTTTGTAAGAAATGACCAACAGGATGAGAGACTTACATGAACTGATGCTGAGTGAAATGAACAGGACCAAGAGATCATTATATACTTCAACAACAATACTATATGATGATCAATTCTGATGGATGTGGCCCTCTTCAACAATGAGATGAACCAAATCAATTCCAATAGAGCAATAATGAACTGAACCAGCTACACCCAGCGAAAGAACTCTGGGAGATGACTATGAACCACTACATAGAATTCCCAATCCCTCTAATTTTATCCGCCTGCATTTTGAATTTCCTTCACAGGCTAATTGTACACTGTTTCAAAGTCTGATTCTTTCTGTACAGCAAAATAACTGTTTGAACATGTATACATATATTGTATTTAATTTATACTTTAACATATTTAACATGTATTGCTCAACCTGCCATCTGGGGGAGAGGAAAGAAGGGGAAAAATTGGAACAAAAGGTTTGGCAATTGTCAATGCTGTAAAATTATCCATGCATATATCTGGTAAATAAAAACTATAATTAATAAAAAATAATTTAAAAAAATAAATTGTATGCCTTTTCTACTACAGGAAGGACTTCATATACATATTGTAGAGATTCTAGGAAGAGTTAATACATTACAACCAACATGTGTGTCAACAAAAGAAAAGAACAAGGCTCATTGGTCTTTCAGAGGACCACTGGCTTAAACAACTTACTGAAAAATACTGAATATCAACACTGTACCAACTTCAGGAAGACTGAAATAAAGTGCTGAGGAGAAATAAGAAAGTTCACTCAACCACCCATGACTATGCACATAATGAAAAGGGATTTTCAGGATACTTTCTCCACCTAAAGACAATTTATTTATAAAAAAAAAAAAAAAAAAAAAAACTATGTAAAAATTGGGAGGAATGACAAAAACATTGGAAAGATCCCAGTACCAATAAAAAGAAATGACAAGAAGCTTCAAAAAGTTTTTCATTCCTGTGATGTCTATATGCAATGGGCTGCAGTTTCTTTGCTTTTTGTTTGTTTTTCTGGTTCCATCTCTTTCCTAACCAGGATCACTGTTTAAATATGCCAGTTCTTTGTTTTTGCCTTTAGTATCCCTGTTTTTTTTTTTTTTTTTTTTTTTTTTTCCAATGACCACTAACATGAAATGTTAGCAGAAAGAACAATAGCTTTGTCTAAGGCTTTGTCTAAATGAAGCCAAACATCTGGTAGAACATTGGAAAATGGATACAGATACCCTCATATGTAGTCTATATGATGCCAAGCATCTGGATATTTAGAAATATCCATTTAATTTCCTAGATTTTTCAAGTTTCCTCCAGGTTTCACACCCCACAGACTCAGGCTGAATTGAGCTCTAACTATATACAAGGGAATCTGACAGTTGAATGAGAGTAATTGGCTCTTTCATTATAGATAAAATGTAATTTAATGTTTTGAAATTCATTCCTTCATGAGTTAGGGTATAATAGAACTGATGATCATCAAATCCCTCCTATATGGACCAATCATCCCTTTCTTATCTGGGAAAACCCTGTGATCTTACTCTGCAGTTTGACCTCACTGAACACCATAAAGTTCACAGAACTGTTTCTTTATATAAGTGGGGCCTGCCTTTAAGTTGATGACTATTTTGCTTGGTTTAAAAGGAAAAAAAATCTTAAGTATGGCAAAAAAAAAAACTGGGGCAGCACATATGATTTGAATTACACTCAGATAATCACCATTCTTGGCGAGCCGAAGTTGGAAGGAAAGCTTGAATTTCTCCTAGGAGACATTTCTCAGCTTAACTTTTAACAAGGGCTACAATTGAGTCCTGCCTTCAAATGAAAACCAAAGGAGTGCAACCTATTTTGAGCCTTTACTGACATCTCTAGCCTGCTTTGAAATAAGTTCTTTGAGGAGAATAGCATTCATGTGTTATATTGGAAGCAGTAAAAACCAGCCAAAAAAAGACTGTTCAAAAGGAAAAAAATCCTCTTTAAGCTTAACCTCCGCTTGAAGCCACTCAGCATTGTCTCCCAGGCATCTGTCATGTTCCTTGAACTTAAATAGAAACTTAAACATTTACTTTTTTAATTTTGGGAATCACCTTTCCAATGAACTCTATGGACCATTGCCATCTGCCTCTTATGCAAGGACCATTTGGGAGTCATCAGCACTTGTAAATAAAAATAACAAGGTAAATAATACATTTTGTGATGTCAACTTACAAAAGCATCTCTTTATCTTTAACCAAAGGCTTCTTTTTGGTTCACCTTGTTATAGAAATGGGGTTAGAAATGAAAGATTTAATTACATGAATTAATTTTGTCTAAGGACATGGTTGCAGCACAATTTCTAGACCAAAGTTTAGAATAATTAAATATCTGATTTCCTAGAAGAGAGACAGCATGGAATAGTAGTAGAAGGCAACAATTTAAGCTTAAAGAATATAGTCCAGGTCTCAACTCTCCTCGTATTGGCTCTAGAACTCTGGATGAATCAGTTAACTTCTTGAGTTAACTTGCTCCAGGCAAGTCTCTAAGTCCTAGAATGTAGATAATTGCCCTGGCTGTATCAGTAAAGGGATTTCCCATTATAGATGAAATCACAAATCCAGCTCTGGGAGAACCAAACAGAAACTACTTAGAAATTACCAGAAGGAAATGACTGCCATCTCCATCTACTGGATCTCAGTCCATTAGTGAAAGAAAAGTAATGAGATATCTATGCCAAAAAGGGGTCAGCATCTGAGACAAGATGGCAGGGCAGGAAGTATTTGGGCACTTACTATGGGTCTCAGCTTAGTGCTGCATCTTCATTGTAAGTTCATTTAAATGACGCTAATAAAGTTGACTGAAATGGGAGAAGGATGGTAATCACAGAATGAGTCCAATTGTTTAGCCTACATAATGTTAAATAACCAGTTTGATTTTCCTCACTCAATGAACAGATTGTTTCAGTCACCAAACTGCAAACTTTATTGGCATTTTATAGACAGCCTATAACTCAAGGCTTCTTTGATGCATGAGTCCCAGCTGTGATCCTTAAAGTGTAAGAAACTGACCTATAGAAAAAGAATACCATGGTCAAGCATTCATGTGGCAAGTTTATATTCAAATGATACCTCTAATCTCATTTTGACTGGATTTTCCATGTCATTTTGATTCATCCTCATGCTTCATTTTTCAATTTAATTTCTGCTCCTGACTTTATTTTGTTCTATATCTGGTCCAGATTTGCATGTTTCATTCCATCTTTTTCCATCAGCATGAAGACACTTTCCCCCATTTATTCTATTTTGATCCCTAGTGTTCAACATCAACAAAAAATTTGAAATTTCAGCTCTTAGTTCCCAATGTTCCACTCTTAACACATGTATTAAACACAGCTACTCTAGGATGGAGGTAAGGAAACACGACCAAACCAAACTGTCCAGCCAGGACATTGTTTCAGGTCTATTAGGATACATAGCACTATTATGAAAAGAATAGCATTTTATGCTCAGATTTAACTTTTAGAACATAATTTCTAACAATTATGTATTTATGTGTTCTTCTTGATTATAGAACTTGGCTGTTTCGTGAAACTGAAGTAGTCTCATTTTTAATAGACAAGTCTTTAGGTAATAACATACGAGTCTTTTGTTTGAAACATTTATTGGGGTTCAGCACTATGAAGAAGATAAACAAGTGTTGCACAGATGCAAAATGTCACTTTATATATTTTAAACAGTCACCATGCTTGCTATGCCTTAAATGTGAAGATCTGTCTGATTGAATGCATACTTCCAAAAGGTAATCCTGAAGCTCCATCTGCTTCACATCACCTGTTCAAAATGATCCATTTTCCTCCAGGGTCATCTAATGATCATAATGGAATGGGCAAAAGTCAAGGACGATTGCATCCATTTTTCCCCTGAAACCAAGACTCTTAAATGTTTAATGGGCTCCACCTCTTACAGTGTACTCACCTAATAAAATCAAGTATCCATCTTATTGTTGACCAGGCTATAAAGTGATGAAGATTAATAAAGCCAAATGTAAAAAGTATATTGAAGTTCTCACATGGAAGAAGAAACCACATTAGGAAGGAATAGCATCAAGTTCTATTAAGTTCAAATAAAGGCCAAATTCCTTTGTTTTTGGCATTTGATATCCTCCATGAATCTGCTCTAGCCTAATTTTTTTTAGGTTTACTTAACACTACTCCCTAATCTCAATATTATAGTTATAATCTAGCTACACTGCATAATTACCATCCCAAACATACTCTGTTTTTCCAACTCCACATTTCTTAGCATACTTTTCCTTATTTCATAATCCCAAGGGGCCTTTCTCCTAGATCCACCTGTTACAATCCTATCCTCCCACTTTAGTTCCATAGGATAGAGCTGGGAGCAAGAGGTGCGAGTTTCAACCTATAAGAAAAAAAAAATTCCCAATAGTTAGAATGCCTCAGGTATAAAATGGGCTAGCTCAGAAGGTGGTATGAGTCCCCTATTCCCCAATAGAACTCTTTAAACAAAAGCTAAAGGACCACTTGCTGGTTGAAGATGTTTTACAACTCTTCCATCAGGCACCAGAAAATTCATTTTTCCTGAAAAATGACTTACAGACCTGGAATCCTTATCTGGGAAGTATTATCAGACTTTAATCCAGACTTCACTATCTTGCTTCTTCTCTCTTTCCTTTCCCTTTTCAATTTTTTTGTTTTTGTTTTTGTTTTAATGCTATTTACCCCTATTAGAATGTAAGCTTCTTTTATTTCATTTGGTATTGCCCATCCTTAGCATAATACATTACATATAAGAAATGTTTAATAAAGGTTTGGCTGATAGTAATCTAGACTCTCTTCTTCCAGTGACTATCCTCTAAGCCTCTGCTCCCTAGACTTTCCTGATTTCCTTCAAGATTCAGTTGGATTCTTAATTTCTTCAAGAAACCTTTCCCAAGTGAGAACCCACTCCTGCCCTTCTTAGTATCTTTCTATATGTACATAGTTCTGTGTTTCTTGTCTCCTTATTAGAATGTGGACTTTTTAATGGCAGATACTGCTTTGAGGAGGTTTTTGTGGGGAGGGTTGTTATAAGACCCTTTGTGTCCCCAGAACTTAGGCCATTGCCTGGTACTAGTAAGTTTCCAATCAGTCTATCAACAAGCATGTATTGAGAAGGTTAACAGTTTGTACTAGATGGCAACTGACATCCCTTCCAATTCTGAATTTTTATAAGATGCTTTAACAGATAACTCAAATGCTTTCTTTAAGTCAACTCAAATGCAAAGGGACCTCTTTTGTTCTCTTCCCACCCAGCGAGATCAGATCTCTGCCTGACCTGCTCTCATAGCACTCTATATTCTGCACATACTATACTTTCCTTTGTATTTCATGTATCTTTTATCATGTCTTATTACTCTATCTAGAAGGTAAGACTTTGGAGGATAGGGGTTCTATTTAATCTAGATGGGGTTCACATCCTCCCCCCCACATAACTCCTCATAAATTAATTAAAATTATATTTTAAAATCTTGATCAGAGATGAAATCTACATTTTCCTGAATTTTTTTTAGTTTTACATAGTAACAGTAGAGCATAAATCAGAATCGCCACAAGACAGTGAGACTTTTGTCTAACATTTTTTAAAAAGCAAGGTACAACAGAACATTAATGTTTTCTTTATTCTTTGTTTGGTAGTTTGCAGTCTCACATTTTATTTCATTCCTAAATCTTGGAAATCTAGTCAGCCTCACTATATATTTCAAATGGGCCCCATGCCTTGCCAGCATATTTTACAACCAAGAAAATGAAACCAAACTATAAATATTAAAATAGTTCTGCTGAAACAAAGGAATGGTGTTTGATTTGACATCCGTACAGGTTTTCTACAATGTATTCAGTGTTTGGGTTGAATGACTAAACTCTTGTATCCCAGGAGTCTGGCAACACCCTTACTATCATTAGATAGAAGAGGATAATTTTTTAAAGTAATACATTCCCTATATTTGTGTTTTTTTCTGAAGAAAAGAAAAGCAATAAATTATGTAATCAAATCTTTGAGATGATTCTAATTTTTTGTCAACTACACCCAATCTCAGCCCAGGGAAACCTAAGAATCTTTGTAAATGTTCTAATTAAAACTTTACCAACATATCAGAAAGTGAAAGAAGATTTAGGAAATATCCAATTAATTTGATGACTATAAAGAATCCATTCAAATAATTTGAGCTCTAAAACATAAAATTATAAAAAAAACTAAAGGTATTAATAGCTCATATTTCCATCCCACCTTAAAGTTTGCAAAGTAATTTTAGGCACCCTGTAAGGTAGACAGTTCCATTATTTTTATCCCCATTTGGCATTTGCAAAAACTGAGGCTTCCCGAGAGTCAATGACCAGCCCATTACCCATATCTATCAAGTAGTAGAACTAAAACTTGAATGAAAGTCTGCTGCTGTCAAGTAGTGGGCTGTCTCACACCAAACTACATCTTATCCCTAATGTTAGGAATTTCAAGCACAATAAAAGGCCAGCAGGGCAGAGACATCTAGACATAGGAGCCTTTTGAATCTCTCAAATAATTTGGACTCCAAGACCTACATTTCAGAACCCATTTAAAAATAAAAAAAAGCTTTTCAGAGGAAGAAATGGGATGTATGAAAGAAATAGTTGAATTTCCAACAGAATGAATGACTTGTGAGCACAGCTGTTACAAAGCAATAGCCAGGCTTTAGTGAAGAGATAAAATGCTTTCAATTAGTGAGCATTTGAAGGCATTATCTGAGGAAAGCACCTGGCTCTTTTTAAACAGCTAAAGTTAGGTTGGAGAGACAGTTTTCAAATCATGGCTGAAAACCAATCCCGTTACTTTGTAGTTAATTCTTTACTCTTATACTAAAAATGATGATATTCAAATCAATTTTATGTTCAAGAGTTTATACTATGCATTGTATATACAAAAACAAAAGTACAAGGTGACTGAATGTAGATTTCTTGTACTCAAGCCTGCATTCTTTTAGGGATATGGCATTTGCAATATAAGCAAATAAAAAGTAGTTTGAAGAGGGAGAAAAACACTAACAGTAAAGACTAGGTGAGACTCCTTATAAAAGGTAGCACCTGAGCCACATTAAGCTAAGTTACTAAGAAACAGAGGAATTAAGGGACTATCTGGGAAGTTTTGTGAAATGACAGAGGTATAAGATGGAATACAGAACTGGAGGAACAGCTAATAGGCCTATTTGTTTAAAACTTAGATGGTACAAATGGAAATGATAGGAAATTACCAGAAAAGTTAGGTTAGAACTAAATTGTGGAGGGCTTCAAATGAGGAGTTTGTCTTTTCTATCCTAGAGACCATAGTCACTAAAATTCTAGAATAAGGTAGATATATGGTTAATATGTACCTTAGGAAGAATATTTGGGCAGCTACATAAAAGATATATTGAATGGGAAAGGAGAACTCTGGAAAAAGAGACAAATTTCAAGGCTATTACACAAATATACATGGGAAAGGTAGCTGTGTGAATGGAAAGAAGAGATCTAATATGAAAGACTTGACTGAAGTAGGATTTAATATTTCATAAATGATTTTGTAAACAACTTTATTACCCTCTTTATTATTCTTCAGACATGGCTCAAATTACTCTTAGCTATTTCCCAAAACCAATTCCTCAATCATTTCTTGTCATGATTAAAATTAGTAAAAGAATGCCTATTTAGTTAAAAGAATGCAAACTATGAAAGAAATGTCAAAAGACCCTTAGAATTGCTCTGAAGAATGACATTATTATATTGATCATAATTCCTTCTAAATCCATTATTTTGAAGAGAGCAACTCATGTAAAAGTATAAGTTGTTTGTTATTAATAATAATATATTCAATCAATAATACTACTAATAATGTTACTAGTGATACTGTTAATAATATTAAATAAAATAATGTTAATCTGCTAATATTAATTGCTAAGAACAATAAATAATCACAGGTCATTTTTGATAATGCTTTAAAGTCTATGAAGTGCTTGTGAAGTGTATGTTGCTCTTATGCCTAATTTACAGATGAGGAAACTAAAATTCACAGGTGCTAATATATAGGAATATATATGACATATAACTTAATGTCTAAAATAAGATTCAAACTCAGGTCTTCCTGACTCCAATTCCTGAACTCTTTAAAAATCAATTTCATTAGTTGGTAGTGACTCATGTCTAGTAGCATATAAAACATTCTATACCTATAGCCCACTCTTCCCCCCCATTTCTTTGTCAGAGTCAACATTGTCACTGCAGTTACATAATGGGAGACTTTACGTGATATTTTCATTTACTAATTGTAGTCATTTTGTATGCTGTTTTGCCTGGTTCTGCTTGTTTTGCTTTGCATCAGTTCGCATGAATCTGCTCATGTTTCTCTGAATTCATCATCTATATAACTTGTCATATACAAATTAAAGTATAATAATATTCCATTATATCCATGTACTGTATATTTTCTAGTCTTCAGCAAAATGATGGGTCCCTGCTAAACAGAATGTAAGACTTGAAATCAGTAAGTTGAAATACAATTTCAGCCCAGTTACTAAGATAGGTACTTTTTTTTTCAACAAAAATGACTGAGAAAGCAATCAAAAATTAGATTTAGATCACATTATATACCAAGAAAATCCTCAAAAGAATACATGTCTTAGATATGAAAGATCACATGATAAATAAATTATAACTAAAAGGTAGAAATTCTCTTAAATAATATTGTATTGATAATAAAAAGTAAAGAATTCTTTTCAATGCAATGACTAATCATGATTTCAGAGAATCAAAGTTGAAAATAACTCCCAATCTATTGACAGAGAAGTGAAAGATTCAAGATTCAAAATGAGATATAAATTTTTGCCTATCATCCATGTAGGAAGTTAAATTGTTTTACTATGCATATTTGTTAAAAATGATTTTGCTTCTCTTTGGGTATGGAGAAATAAAAAATATACTTCTTAGTTGAAAATAAAATCCCCCTCAAATATTTATTAAATATGTGATCCCAGCAAATCACTATATTTCTCTCACCCTTCATTTCTTCATTTATAAAATGGGGATAAAAAAATACCTACTGACAGAGTTGTTGTGAAGATCGACTGAGGAAATATAGGTAAAGTGTTTTACAAAGCTTAAAGTAATGTGAATATTATTATTATTAGTCACTACAAAAGTGCTGATATGCCCTCATATTGTCTGGCTCTATTGTCTTACATTTAGAGCTAAATATAAGTGACTGAATTACTACTAGTCACTTTAATACTCCATCTCTTGGCTCTAACTTAGGCTACTTTGATATAGGTCAAGTTAAATGGTGGACTAACTTTACAATGGATATGAGAAGATGATGGTGGAAAAGGGGATCAATTTTACTTACAAGCCTGGATTTTTGCATTAAAACACAAAGGCATGGGACATTTTCCATGGTGTTATGAATAGAGAAGATCAGGCTATCTAAGATATCAAAGATAACCCTGACATTAGGTTTTATTAATAATTTAAGGGAAAGGTAAAATGGGTTAATTGAAATGAAATATTTAATTTTAGAATTCCTTTGGCTACTAGAGTATACAATTCTGAATGATGGAAATTAAAAACTAATTTCTGCTCAGACTATCAAGTTGGATTTTTTCCTGTATCTACTGATTTTACTAAAAATATATTTTTAAGAAAACAGTAACCTTCAAAACAAACAAACAAAAAAACTCCAAAATCCAAATCCAAATCCAAAAGGTGGTGGTCTTAAGGTAAAGATGAGGAAAGGGTAGTTCAAATTACCCCAAAAAACCTCAGCCTTGAGGCTTTACTTATCCACATTATGCCTTACATTTGGAAAACCTCACTAGCCTACTCCCTGGAGATTGCAATCATTCTGCTGTATCTTTGCATTTAATTTTCTAAGGATTTCCTAACGTACATGTAAGATAGTACTAGAAATCAAATTCTTAAGTCTGGTTGCTCTGGAAACAAAATCAGCACTCATAGCAACTACTTCTAGCTTTCTAGTTTTGCCAGAGATTCTTGGAAATACAATGACAAAACTCTAACAAACATGAATTACTCCTCAGCTGTATATAGAACAAAAGAAGAGATATAAATTAAACCAAAAAAAAGTTTCTTCTGAGGAATCTAGAAAAGAGAAGAGAAGAGAGAAGAGAAGATTAGAAAAAAAAGAGAAGAGAAGAGAAGAGAGAAGAGAAGAGAAGAGATTAGAAAAGAAAGAGAAGAGAAGAGAAGATTAGAGAAGAGAAGAGAAGATTAGAGAAGAGAAGAGAAGATTAGAGAAGAGAAAAGAAAGGAAGGGAATAGAGAGAAGAGGAGGAGAAATAAGTGAGTTTTCCTTCTTGTAGGATCTAGGTACCCCTGGATCAACTGATTTTCTTCTCTGTGTGTATATGTGTGTATGTATATGTGTGTGTATGTATATGTATATATATATATATATGTGTGTGTGTGTGTGTGTGTGTGTATACATATACACGCATATGTTTATATCACATAAATATATGGAAACTAAAATCAATCAAAGTTAAATATCTCAGCCAAAGTCATACACAGAGTTAATTATAGATCCAAGATTGCAAGCTTGCTGTTTGTGCACCAAATCCTGTGTTCTTTCTATTATACTCCCAAACAGGATCAGGATAGGTCTCCCTCAGTACAAATGGACAGCCACTGATTTTGCTTTTGCCTTTGATTACCTTGTCTCCATTTCTTTTTCTAGTTTGCCATAATTTTCATCTACTTAACATTATTATGGCCTATGTCCTAAAATTTCCTATATCTGAAGTGTCCAAAAAGTGCAAAAAATTTCAAATTATATTTTAATTTCCTCTCAAGACAGAATCACTGTACTAGAAAATTTACCTCTGTGGGATTTTATTGTTGTTATAATAAAAATTAAAATTCTGCTTCACAATTAATCACCTCCAGAAAGAAAAATGGCAACCAATCAGAAGATAATAGGGTGCCCCTCACTCTGAAATTCTAGATTCCAGCTTGGCTCATGATGTGGATTATTCACCAAAGGGAAAACTTTCAACTCTAAAGAGGAAATTTTAATTCACTCTTAGCTGAGGCTGCTAATCCCCTGTGCCAAGTGTTTTGCTGGTGTCAATTAAGAAAGGCTTCTCAGATTTCCACTGGGAAATCCCGATAATCTTACACTTTCTTCAGAAATAATAACATTTTGTCTGTTTGTTAGGGAAACAATTAGACCAAGTGTTGGTATAAAGTGCTATCTAGGGGGAAAACATTCTTGCACGTAGTAGAAAATGTACCTGATTGTAATAGGGCTATATTGACTGAGCCATGCCCTCAATAAAATGTTAAGCCAATGATGGTGGCAAGAATATTTACTTACATACTCCGTGGTGTCTCCCATCTACATTTCTAATCTTATTTGCTATTACTCCCCTTGATTAATGCTCAGTTCTGATCAAACTGATTGATGACTTGTTTCCTGCCCCCAAAATCTTGTGTTTGCAAAGGAGGTCAGAACATTCCCCAGTTCTAGAATGCACTGCCATTTTACATTAGTTCCATAAAATTTCTATTCTTTCAAATACCATTTCCTAAACCAGACCTTTCCTGATCTGAACAGTTATTAGAGCTTTCTTGAAATAACATTGTATCACTCTTCCATTCATAATCTCTTAGGAAAATGTGAACTTTTATAAGCAAGGATTATTTTGCTTTTTTAATCTCTAGCATCTAGTATAGTACCTGAAAGTAATAATGATAATTAGCATGAGGATGATGATGACATTCTGATGTATGCATATTAAATACATGCAAGCTCATTGGATTCTCAGAATACCCTTGCTAAATGAATGCTACTCATATCCTTATTTTATAGATGAGAAAATTGAGGCACAGAGATCCAGTGACATCTAGAATCAGATAATTAATTCATGTTGAGGAAGAATTTGAACTTAACTCCTTTTTGCCTCCAAGCCCAACATTCAAACCATTGTGCTTTCGTGGTACATAATTGGTGCTCCATAAATGTCTGTTAAATTGAATGGAATAGTAGTCAATGTTAAGGTAGCTCAGGGAGAACTCCCTATGGATTAACCATTCTGTGCTTAGTAGAATTAATCCATGTTTGTTTTCTTTTTGAATATATTTTTCTATAATTTAGAAAACATTATATGAATTTCTAAACTTTTTCCCTGCTCCCCAGATCCATCATGTTTTACAATATTATACACACCCTTTGAAGTTAGTGAAGAAAGGGACTGTTGTACAGTACATAGGCCATTTTTATCCAAATGATTTTGAGAGGGCCTCTTTCTAATGGGGTAATTGCTTCTTTGTGAGTGGGTATAAGTGAAAATGTAAATCAATACCTATGGCCCTGAAAATGATCATGATGGGGTCTGTTTCATTTCCTACTTGTGTCTAAATTACCATCCATTTCAGAAGGCCTTGGCTAACTAATGCCACTTCTGTCCCATAGCCAAGGGTAGGGAGCCTGATGCCCTCCATATAATTTCACCTTGAACTGACTTCAAGACGGCAGAAAAAAAATTTTAAATGAGCAACAGCAAATTTGACCACAAAATTCCACATTGATCATCGAAGCCAAGAAAATTTGTTTTTCTTCTCAGCAAGCCAGTTTCTTAAAGCTCTAGGCTCTAAACTCAAAGAGGAAGTTAGATTACTTTTCTGGGTATTTAAAAAATAGAAGTCAAATCAAACCATGATGGTGAAATGGGTAATATCCCTGGTTTGTTCCCAGCTTCCATGTTTCTTATTATCTGTGCAATGCACTTGTCACTTTATCATATCATGCCCTTTTCCTGGTAATTAGAGGTCTGATGATGTGTTCTCTCCTTCTATGGCTAAGCCAGTGACATAGGGCAGAAACTACCATACCTGAAAATTGAGTACTCCTACTGCTGTAGTTTGCTTCCATAAAGAAAGATGTGGGACCTAGTAGTAAGCTAAAGCATGCTACCTGAAGGTTTCAGGAGAAGAACTCCCTGGTCTTCAATGGTATGAAGGATTTCTGAAGATCATAATTCAAAATGATGTACCACTAACTGTTCAGCCCTGTCATTTTATAAGTGAGGAACCTGAGCCTAAGAGAGGTTATTAGTGATTTTACTTGAGGTATCACCAGAAAATAAGAGGCAGAGACAGTAATTTACCTCTGACTCCAAATACAGCATCCTTTTTAATATGACGATGTCTCCCAAATACAGTGTCCTAAAGGTCTGAGTTTAAAACTTCACTAGGATTTCTGGGTCACTACAATTTGCTAAAAGACAAACTATCCAATTTGGAATTCATCATATCAGCAAATCTAAAAAGAGTGGAATGAAATGGAATCACTAGTTATTTTTCTATATGTCCGCATCTTGTGTCCTCAATTTGTAAGTAAGCCGGAGATTTAAACTGATCCTACCACTCTCTCAACTAGTCCCCCTGAGACCAATAGCATGTATTTGCTGCCGGGGTTAGGGATGAGGTCCATGGCCAAGGAACAGAAGGAAACTAATTGGACTGTGAGCACTGACAAAACTATAATGAAATACTGAGAAGAAAGGTTCAGATGTACCTTATTAAAATGTTTCAATGTACCATTGAGACTAAAAACATCAAGGTTATATCTACACAAATAAATCTCACTGAACTCAACCATAAAAACAGCTCAACTTATTTGACTAGGATTCTGTATCTGATTTATCCATATGGAATAGATGTGTGCTTAATGTTTATGTTCTATTTTCCTCTGAGGCAGCTAGATGGCACAAAAGATGAAAAACTGGATCTATACAGTCAGGAAAATGAGTTGAAATTCAATCTTAAATACATTTTTACTAGTTGTGTGACCCTGTTTACCTCAGTTTCCTCAACTGTAAAATGGGGATCATAACAATATCTATCTCTCGGGGTTGTTATGGGCATCAAATTAGGTAAGATTTATAAAGTTCTTAGCATAGAACCTGGTAACTACTGAATAAATGTTTAATAGATGTTTGAGTTTGTGTGTGATGCTTTGTTTTTTTGTGAAGTAGGGTCAGTGATTTTTGGATATTACAAAACTTCAATCTTGTTTCTAGGTCTCCCCCTCCACTCCGCCCCTCTGCTATGCTATACCTTCCTTCCATTGCTTTTGAACTTTAATTAAGGCATGCTCATGAAATCTGCAGATAGCTGAAAGCTGGGAAAAGCAGCTAAAATGTTGGGTGACAAAATCAGGATGAAAAAGATGGCAAAATCCTTTAAGGGAGGGAAAGGGTCCTACATGTGCAAAATGTTTGTGGCAGCACTTTTTGTAGTGGTAAGCAACTGGAAACTGAGTGGATGCCCATCAGTTGGACAATGACTGAATAAGTTACAGTATATGAATGTTATGGGATATTATTGTTCTATAAGAAACTATTAGCAGGATGATTTCTGAGAGGTCTGAGTAGACTTATATGAACTGATGCTGAGTGAAATGAGCAGAACCAGGAGATCATTGAATACAGTAACAACAAGATTTTATGATGGTCAATTCTTATGGATGTGGCTCTTTTCAAATTGATGATTCAGTGAGTGAGTGAGATGATTCAGGCCAATTCCAATGATCTTGTGATGAAGAGAGCCATCTACACCCAAAGAGAAGACTATAGGAACTGAGTATGGATCACAATATAGCATTTTCTGTTTTTTGCTGTGGTTTGTTTGAATTTTATTTTTATCTTATTTGTTCCTTTTGATTTGATTTTTCTTGTGCAGCAGGATAATTATATAAATATGTATGCATAGATTGGATTTAGCATATATTTTACCATATTTAACACATATTGAGTTACTTGTCATCTAGGGGAGGGAGTAAGATGAAGGGGTGGGAATTGGGACATAAGATTTTGCAAGGATTAATGTTGAAAAATTATCCATTGATTTCAGAAAGGCTTGGAGAGACTTACATGAACTGATGCTGAGTGAAATGAGCAGGACCAAGAGATCATTATATACTTCAACAACAACACTATATGATGATCAATTCTGATGGATGCGGCCATTTTCAACAATGAGATGAACCAAATCAGTTCCAATAGAGCAGTAATGAACTGAACCAGCTACACCCAGAGAAAGAACTCTGGGAGATGACTATGAACCACTACATGGAATTCCCAATCCCTCTATTTTTGTTCGCCTGCATTTTCCTTCACAGGCTAATTGTACATTATTTCAAAACCCAGTTCTTTTTGTACAGTAAAATAACTGTTTAGACATCTATACATATATTGTATTTAACTTATACTTTAACATATTTAACATGTATTGGTCAACCTGCCATCTGGGGGAGAGGGTGGAGGGAAGGAGGGGAAAAGTTGGAACAAAAGGTTTTGCAATTGTCAATGCTGAAAAATTACCCATGCATATATCTTGTAAATAAAAAGTTATAATAAAAAATTATCCATGCATATGTTTTGAAAATAAAAAAACTTTAATAAAAATACTTTGAGGCTGGGTCAAATCTAACAAGGTGATTCAGAATTTTAGAGTTTCTGATCTCAGCAATATTTCTTAAAGGTCATCTTATCTAACCTGAATTGAAATCCTTGTACAAAGTTCCCAGTGTTCATCCAGTTTTTACTTCACCCTAATGAGAAAGAATTCCTAGTTTATAAGTAAGTCATTGCCCTTTTGGATAACTGCAATTATCATGTTTTGTCATATGCCAAATTTTAATTTTTTTTGTAAATTTCAATCCTAATTGAACTTTTAGTCCCATCTTCTGTGATCAAGTCAAAAATATTGAATTCCTTTTCTGTGATACAATCTTTTAAAACTTAAAAAAAGCTATTATGCTATTTCCCTCCTTAACCCTTACTCCATCCTCAATCAAGTTCTTATTTTTTTCAGACTAAACATAACTAAATCCTTCAGCTGATTCTTATATTCTGGAATTCCAGGCCCCATAAAACATTTGTCCACCCATATCAGTCTGTGTTCTGGTTTGTCCGAGTCCTTCCTACAAATGGAGTTGGTGGAATTGAATATAATAGTAAAGGTATATGATTTGACCAGGGTAATATATTGTAGAAATGTTGCTCACTATTAATTACATTAAATTAAATGGACATAAGTAGAATATAATAATATACAAAGAATTAAAGTTGAGAGTAATCAAAAGGGTAATAGAGAATGTTCATGGAAGGCATGAGTATGCCATAATACATCACCAAGAAAAAAAAATTTTAATAATAAGAAAAAATTTTCTACAAAACATATATATATAATCTTATTTGATACTCATAGTGACACTGTTAAGTAGGGTGTTATTGTTACCCCCCATTTTACAAGATAAATGAGACTCAGATAAATGTAATGATTTGCTAAGAATCACACTAGTACCTGTTTGAGGCAGGATTTGCCCTCAAGTTTTGTAGACTCCAAGTTCAGTGCTCTGTCCCTTATTCCACCAAACTGTCAAGGGAAGCAACATAAAAGATTTCATAAGACAGAGGTATGAGTGGAAAAATGGTGGTTAAGAACAAGTAAACAACAGAAAATCAACATATGCCATTGGCATCTATGCAAAGATCAAGAGGAAGCCATCTAGCATATGGGATGGATCTTCTATTAACAATTTTGTGGCAACAAAAGAACTAGAATCACATAGATAAGAAGCCACAGAGAAATTGCAATCTGTATCATTGGAGGGAATAGCCTGATTAGTAAATTGACAGATTCCTTGACCTATTGAAGTGGATGTAAAGTTCTATACATGTGTACAAAACTTTATAACTGTAGGTTGAAGAAGACATCACTAGAATGTTTTTAAAAATTGGAGCCTCAGTGACAACAATTTGAAATCACCCAAAAAAAAGCAAAATGTGCACTTCAGCAAAAATTTGCACATCAATAAAAATATAGTATCAAGAGCAAGGGTAGGTATCAAATTTGTCTCCATTCCAGAACCCATATGAAATATGATGTACATTTTGAGCATTTTCAAGAAGGAATTTTTTTAATATGGTGATAAGGATCCAGTGAAGAAACTAGGGACATTTTTGAAGGTTTGTTATGTGAAGGGAGAATTAGATTTATTCTGCTTGACCTCAAGAGGCAGAACAATAGTGGAAGTTACAAGGAAACAGATTTCAATTCAATGTGAGGACAAATTTCTAATAACTAGAGTCACCTCCAAATGGAATGGGCTTCCTCCTGAGGGAATAAGTTCTCTGTTATCGGAAGTGTTCCAGAGGATTGATCATTCTTTGTGGATGGGGAAATAGTGATTTATGCTTCATGCAGGGATTGAACAAAACTGTACGATTTCATCCAAAGTAGCTGTTGGGTTGGAGCAAATCAGGGTACTGAGGAAAATCATAGGGTAATGAGTTGAGGAGGGTCTTTAAAGGTGGTGGATCAAGAAAGTCCTAATTAAATTTCTGCCAACTGAGTTTGTCTTTGATTCCCTGTCTGAAAATTCCCATGAAGTGTAGGATTTTACCAAATTAAATGTCAGTGTTAAAGAGACAAGAAACAAATTCCATGTGAGTGTCCAAAACTTGACTTTGTTCATTGTAGCATAAATGATATTTTTGTCCCTGATTATTACTTCTCTGCCTGTTCTGCTTTCCCTTTTTTTCTTTTTTTGGTTCACTGCTACCATGACTTCCATACTCTTCCCACTTTGGTGGTCTGGGATTCTTTTAGGCACCCTGGAAAACACAACTGTCTGCCATTCCTTCTTCAGGATATTACCAATGGCACACCCCTCAAGAGCTTGCTTATATAGCTTGCTCAAGAAAAACATTGGCATTCTTTGTTTGGCGTCACCAAAGCAAGCCTATTTGGCAGTTGGGCCTTGGAATTAGATGGATGAACATTTTTTCTCTTTCTAGCCAGAGGAAACTGAGTTTTCAATGTGGTCGCCTTGCCTGCGTGAAATACTTAAGTGTGTCCATCTCTACCTCCTGCTCCTATTCTTACAAGCATGCATACACATAATCACTACATACATAAATGCACAAACACACACATGATTACCACACACCATGTCCCTTAGGATACTAGGAGAGGCGATGGATCTCAGCCCAGAAGAATGATGGTGAGGTTAAAATAATGAATTGTGTCAGAATAATAAAAGAATGCTCAAGGGTGGAGAAAAGTAAGGGCCAATCAGAAAGGCAAGCACTGGGACAAGGCACAGTTAGACCTTTGTTCATATAGATAGAAGTTAGTGGATTTTTAAAGGATTTTTAAAATTGGAAATTAGGGCACATTTGAGCAGTTGTTGAGTTTTCAATTGAAATCACTGGACATGAAAGGAACAGAAAACAATCATCGCATTTCCAAAGTCATAATTAATAAAATGACAGGATTAGAGATAAGGAGAACTTTTTCTATTAGGCACTGGTAAGCTCCAATCCTGAGTTACAAGGTCTGAAAGCATTTTTAAAAAGTGGCAGTAAAATAAATCTTTATTTGAACAGCAGTGAATGCATTCAAAGTATTGTCCCCCAGACTCTATAATATGTAATCTGGATTGATGTATCAAAGTAATACAGCTGGCTTCATTCAAATATATCTACAGTAGCTTCTTGGACTAAGCTACCCAGGTCAGAAGTGATTTTTAAGAACTTTGGGGCCAGTTGTCATTGGAGCACATTTTATAGGCCCAAATTG